>NC_140579.1:964979157-965179565 GCF_964204655.1 Triturus cristatus | reverse complement strand
TCTCAGAGGCCTACTGCCTTTTGGCAAGACTGAATATGAGACATTGCTCTCCTCACAGTTTTTGTCTCTCACTCTTTAAATTCCCCAATAGAACTAGTTTTCACCAGGCTCTACATTTTGAGTCTTTTCCTCTAGACTTTTGTGCTATATTTTCAGTACTGTGCCTTTTTCTCTCCTTCTCCATCCCATTATTTTCCCATGTCTTACACATTTCAACAATTGATTCTTTTTCTTTTCATGTTCACAGCATTTGCTCATTCTCCACCTTTTGCTTTATATTTTCTGTTTGCTATATGTTTATGTTGTTTCGTTTTCTCTGCTGATGTTGTCCGTATGAATTCTCAGCAAAAAAATGGGACCCCCTTCAAATAAACTTTAAGGTCAGGGAAAAAGGGGAAATAAACACTGACAAATAGTAAATCTTCCCTCACGAACTCTTTTTTTGAAAACAAACAAATTAATTGTACAAGGGAAAAATTCAGGTCTAAAAGCAATGATGCTACACACAAGAAAAAGGTTTTTTTTATATAATAATTTTTGTTAATTTTATTTTTTGTTGTTTGACTTATTCAATTCGTCATTGATCAATTTAGTACATTTATCATAATCAAATCATATATAGTAAACACTAATTAAATTCATTACAGTAAAACAGCATCATATAAACAGCAATCCTAGGGCACATGAACTATACAGCAAACATATTATAACAGCATACCTTCTCATTCATATCCATACCCACACATTCCACATTCACACATAAAGCAAAAACAACGACAATAGAGACTTTTTTTTTTTTTTTTTTTTTTGGTTTTTTTGGTTTTCTCATATACTCAACATTTAGAACATGAAATACGTCAATGTTATCTGAAATTGGTCAGACAACTTCTAAAGTAGGATCTTAATATCACAAGATCAGTGGTCGACGCGTTTCGATTGCCATGTTGCCATCTTCATCAGGACCAGATGTATATTTCAAAAACAGAAAAAGCCCCAGGAAAACCTGAAACAACATGTAGATAAAAGGCAATAAATAATTGGCCCAAAATTTCCCTATATATTCATACAGAAAAGGAAATGCTTCACATGTTGGGTGAACACCAGTTTATCAGACAACATAATGCATCAACGCAGAGTTGTAAAGTCCAGGTGGAAAGAGGGAAAGAAGAATTATTATGCTCGAGAGGTTTTTATAATACTAATTAGGTAGCTCACTTTCCCTTTTTATGTAACTAGTTAGGTAGCTCACTATCCATTTATGCAGCTAGTATGTGGTGTGCAGTGACATACACATCGTAATTCTTAAAAAAGAGACAGGAAAGGTAGTTTTTCAATGCCACCACCAAGCACCCAGTGTAAGACCAAAGTGGTCCTATATTTAGTGACATTTTTACCACTAAGTCGTTATTCAAAAAAGAAACTTACTTCAATTTCTTTTAAAAGATTTGCAACAATATGATGGACCAGTCTTTTGTGGGACATCCAATCCCTCAAGGTTTGTTGTGTCTCTAGATGTCCTTTAATCAAAGGTACAGAAAGACACATTGTATACTTTGCAGCAAAGGTTGCAGATTATTCATTGCTAAAAGAATTTTCTGTTCTGTTACCTGATTGATTTGTCAAAAATATTCCTAACTTTCTCCAAAAGGTCACGGTTTGCTCGATTTCGGTCTCGCGTACTATCAAGCTAGTGTGCCTGTATTTTCAATTTTGATCATTAGGTAAAGGTTAAATGCCTTTATTTAGATTTCTAGAAAAAAGAAGGAAACAAATTATGTTCGTCTGCATTGGGCGCCCTTCATTGCTGCTTGTTGTCATTAGTCTAAGGTGCGCGGTCTCCTAAATGGTATGCCCGTATCTAAAAAAGGGGGATAAACCCTCTTTGTCTATAGTGGTACGCAATCTCTGAGAATAATTTGACCTAATCCCATTAACTTATAACACTATTGTAATTTTTCGGAAAAGCGTAAAAAAGGAAGTCTTTACATCAACACGCTAATTCCGATTGTCTTAAAATATTAGCATTATATACGTCATCAATAATTTTCTAGGGACTGCTGACACTGTCTCATTATTCTAACAGCAAAAGCGGGTGCGCAAAGATTCATATAGATTTGGAGTTGAGTCAATGACACCCTAATCTCATAACTAACCTTTAGGTAAATTCTGAAGCAGGTCCGTTCACTAGACCATGAAGTACCATCCGATTTTCATAGTCGAATCTAGGGATAACCGAGCACAACCTAAAGTTACACTAGGCTATGTTCTAGTGTCGATATATCAAAAGATTTTTTTTAAAAACACGCTACATTCTAATGTATTAGTAAACACGAACGGCTTACCTTCTACCCCATTCTCGTCTGCATAAACCTTCGAGTGACCGACAACCGCAAACCGGCAGCACGCCAGCGTCGTGTCCCGCGCTACCTAATATCCTTTAACTTAACCAATCAGAGAAAGTAATGTTGGATCAGTTGGCGCCATTCTCAACTACATTCAATTAAAGTGAAAGAGGACTACTTAGTGTGATTTGTTAGGTGCCATCTTGTAATAGGTTCCGTATAATGGTATCTTTAACAGTGACCATTCCACGATCACGATTAGCAAGGTCAAAAGTTAAAAACTACATCCATTAATTAATTTGGTTCAAACGATGTTAGGTGTTTTTTGTAAGAGTCGTGCAAGGAGCCTTGCAGGCCAGACGTTTTTTAAAAAAAATAGAAACTAGTGTAACTTTATTGTTCCTCGTTAGGTGAACATTTAGTATATCTTGTTCTTTCATGACATATTCCCTTGTCATTATGCCTTGCGAAATAGAGGCAATCACCTCCCATTGCGCATTTATTTATTTAAATCTCACCAATTTCAACCAGTGCCAGAATTATCCAGTTCAAATGTGTTTGTCCAAACTAATTATCGCACCGATGACACGAAGTCCATTGCCTGAACCAAAAAAGTACACCAATGAAGAATAGATATGAAGGTCTGCTTTACATGCACAAATGCCCAGTTAGACTCAAAACTGATGCTAAATGCTATAAAGTTTGTCTGCTCCACATACATCTATTATTTCTGATATTTCAGAAATTAAGAACTGTGTTAGTTTATTGGCTCACCTTATGATCCTAGGACAGGTTACTCACCAGATTGTTTAAATATATTGCGTTTCCTTAGGATCACTAGTACTTCACCAGGTCTTGGTCACATACCACTGTATCTCTTGATTTAGACCTTTCTTCACACTATTTAGAGTATACATCCAGAAAGTTTCGCGTTGTTTGCGAATGGTTTTCATGGCTACCCCTCTTTTACTGTAGATTTTTTCTATGATAAGCCATTTGAAGTCACTTTCGAGATGGTCCTTCTCTATACAGTGTTGTACCAGTGGGGCTGTGAGTTTCTTGTTTCTCACAGCTGATTTGTGCTCACTGTATCTCACCCGAAATTCACGTGCTGTTTCACCGATATATGCTAATCCACACGGGCAGACCAGCATATATACAATGTTGTGACTCCTACAATTAGTCAGGGTTTTCAATTTCACAGTTTTGCCTTCATATTCAAAACAGTCAGTGACTAAGGCACTCTCACAGGCATGGCAGGAACCACACCTGTGATTGCCTAAAATCATGGGCAGACCTGTAACTGTTAGCTGACGTGCTGTATTCGGTTGGTCTAATCTGGTATGTACCAGGAGATCGCGTAAGTTACGATTTCTGCGGTAAGCTACTATAGGTTGTTCCAGCTGAGTATCATTTTCATCGCTGTTCAGAATTTTCCAGTTCTTCATAATCACATTCCTAATCTTATGGTTCAGAGGTGAGTGATTGATAACACAGACCAACTGGTCCTTAGACGTACGGGCCGAACCTGCCAGTAATGCCTCTCGATCATAATACTTGGCTCTCTTGTAGGCATGTCTTATGAGTCTATTGGGATAACCTCTGGCCAGAAGTCGTGCCCGAAGAGCATCTCCATGTGTGTGGAAGTCCTGCATATCAGTGCAATTACGCCTGATGCGCAGGAATTCACCGAAGGGAATGGCATCCCTCTGGCTTGTAGGATGGAAACTCTTGTAATGTAGTATCGTGTTCTTCGCAGATGGTTTCCTGAACAGACTCACCGTAATAGTATTGTTTAATCCCGAGATAAGAATATCTAGGAACTCCACTTGGGATGTACTACTATTAGCTGTGAATTTGAGATTATGGTCGCTCGCATTAAGCCAAAGTATGAAGTCTTTCAGGGAATCGTCAGTACCTGTCCATATAAAGAAAATATCATCGATGAAGCGTCTCCATCCGATGACACTTTCAAAAAAAGGGGCAGCTTCATTGAAGATATTTTTAAGCTCCCACTCCCCCATATAGATGTTGGCCACACTAGGAGCACAAGATGCTCCCATGCTGGTGCCCTTGATTTGTTTGAAGAGAGTCCCCTCAAATTCAAAAAGATTGTTCATGAGTACCACTTCTAGGCACTCCAAGATGAATTTATCTGGTCTGTCTCCTGGGGTTCTTTGTAGCAGGGCTGCGACAGCTTGTAACGCTTGGTACTGGGGAATGTTGGTATACAAAGCTTCAATATCAAGCGTTACAAGAATCTGTTGATTGTGATCAAAAGGTATGCCCTCAATTTTGTTGATCATATCACCCGTGTCCCGAATGAATGAGGCATAACTTTGCGTTAAGGGGCAGAGATATGAGTCCACAAACTTGGACAAAGGCTCAGTACTTGAGCCTATTGTCGAAACAATTGGGCGCATTGGTGGATCTGCCATGTTCTTGTGAGTTTTTGGCAGACCATAAAGGGCTGGTGTTATAGGACAAGACCTATTCAGAAAGTTAAATTCCTCCTGACAAATGTCACCGCATTCTAAAGCTTGGCTAGTAATGTCCAAAATGATTCTTCTGAGATTAACCAATTCCTTGGGGTGGGATTTTGTGTAGTGATGAGGGATGGCTAGCATTTTAGTCATCTTATCACAATACTGGTTCTTATCCATTACAACAATCCCTCCCCCTTTATCACAGGGTTTTATCACTAGATCTTTTTTAGTCTTGATGCTGCGTAAAGCATCATTCTCTGTGATTGTCAAATTGTTTTTTACAAAAAATGATTTCTTGGTCACTCGTGTTATTTCTTTGAGAACATTTTGTTCAAAGATTTGAACTTCCGGGCCCACCATATCAAGAGTGGGGGTAAATTGTGATGGTGGTTTACATCCGGATTGGTTGTCTGTCTCATTAGTAGCGGGACGGTCAAGGAAGAATTTCTTTAATCTAACCTTTCTGAAAAAGGAAAAGAGATCCTCATGTAGTTTAAACAAGTTTGGGCGGGTGCAGGGAACAAATGAAAGTCCTCGACTCAATACAGCTCGTTCATCATCATTAAGGGGGACAGTGGAAAGGTTGAAAATCGGTAACATATCACCGACCTCTGGGCCACTACTAACATCCTCTACCGCCAGTATTGTTGATTGCGGGTTCTCATATATGGTTGCTGATTTTGATGTTGAGGGGCCATCGATTGAGAGTCTTCTCTGTTCGACGTCCACCTCCTGTTCCTGCCTCTGAATCGGCCTCTCCCTAAAAAAGGAGATTGGCCACGAAATGATTGTTGGGACATTCGCCTACCCCTATATGTGTCGTAGTGTGCACCCGGTGCATCCTGTACATTCTCATTATCAGAATCTGTCGAATATGTATCCGAGAAATTCACTACTCTTCGTCTAGGGTTATAGTTGTTGTAACTTTGATGATCTTGATTTTGATTCCAATCTTTATAGTACGTGGCATTGAGGTAAGGATATGCTTTTTCCTCTGTATACCATCTGATATCTTTTTTCAATTTATCAGCTTTTTTGTTAGTGAGATAGGCATCAAAATCCATCATTTCAGAACTAACCCTCTCAAGTCTTGCTTTCGCGTCTTCTAAAGCAGTCGAGTTTTTCAGTTTATCCTCTAAAGTCAGAATTTCTTGGTTCAAAGCTATTAATACTTCTCTGGCAGTTTCTATAATGAGGATCATCCAATCCCTGGAGCAGCGGTTAGCAATAAGTGACCACCGCTCCAGGAATTTTCGGATCTCTACAAACAGGGCTGGAACGTTCCGGACCCTTAGGCCTGATGGTATAACTCCTGCTCGGAGGTACTCGAGCATATATTGTGCATGTGAATCCATACGCTTCGATTTCTTTTTCAGATTTAATAAACTGTTCCATTCTACATTATCATGCATATTTGGGGGATTCGGGTTACCATTAGAGGCCATTTGTCCCAGTAAGGTATTTAGGTCTTCATCCGTAAAGCCAAAAGTTTTGAGTCCCTCCATCCTCAATACTATAATGAAGAGGTACTAATGTAATCGTCTCAAAAGTTGGGCAAGGAACTAATCCTGAAAACTGCTATATTCCTAATTAAAGGGATCTCACATATGTCAAAAAGAGCACGAACAAGAAAAAGGAGGATTAGATATCAGAAATAGAAAGGAATGTAGACCTTACTAGAATACTCCACACAGTGTCACCCAACAAAGAAAAGACTTTTCCTTTTCTTATACAAAATACTTATAAATTAATTAAATATTAAACACAAAAATATATCCCACGGTTGAAAAACCGTGAATGCACAGCAAAAAAATGGGACCCCCTTCAAATAAACTTTAAGGTCAGGGAAAAAGGGGAAATAAACACTGACAAATAGTAAATCTTCCCTCACGACCTCTTTTTTTGAAAACAAACAAATTAATTGTACAAGGGAAAAATTCAGGTCTAAAAGCAATGATGCTACACACAAGAAAAAGGTTTTTTTTATATAATAATTTTTGTTAATTTTATTTTTTGTTGTTTGACTTATTCAATTCGTCATTGATCAATTTAGTACATTTATCATAATCAAATCATATATAGTAAACACTAATTAAATTCATTACAGTAAAACAGCATCATATAAACAGCAATCCTAGGGCACATGAACTATACAGCAAACATATTATAACAGCATACCTTCTCATTCATATCCATACCCACACATTCCACATTCACACATAAAGCAAAAACAACGACAATAGAGACTTTTTTTTTTTTTTTTTTTTTTTTTTGGTTTTCTCATATACTCAACATTTAGAACATGAAATACGTCAATGTTATCTGAAATTGGTAAGACAACTACAAAAGTAGGATCTTAATATCACAAGATCAGTGGTCGACGCGTTTCGATGGCCATGTTGCCATCTTCATCAGGACCAGATGTATATTTCAAAAACAGAAAAAGCCCCAGGAAAACCTGAAACAACATGTAGATAAAAGGCAATAAATAATTGGCCCAAAATTTCCCTATATATTCATACAGAAAAGGAAATGCTTCACATGTTGGGTGAACACCAGTTTATCAGACAACATAATGCATCAACGCAGAGTTGTAAAGTCCAGGTGGAAAGAGGGAAAGAAGAATTATTATGCTCGAGATGTATTTATAATACTAATTAGGTAGCTCACTTTCCCTTTTTATGTAACTAGTTAGGTAGCTCACTATCCATTTATGCAGCTAGTATGTGGTGTGCAGTGACATACACATCGTAATTCTTAAAAAAGAGACAGGAAAGGTAGTTTTTCAATGCCACCACCAAGCACCCAGTGTAAGACCAAAGTGGTCCTATATTTAGTGACATTTTTACCACTAAGTCGTTATTCAAAAAAGAAACTTACTTCAATTTCTTTTAAAAGATTTGCAACAATATGATGGACCAGTCTTTTGTGGGACATCCAATCCCTCAAGGTTTGTTGTGTCTCTAGATGTCCTTTAATCAAAGGTACAGAAAGACACATTGTATACTTTGCAGCAAAGGTTGCAGATTATTCATTGCTAAAAGAATTTTCTGTTCTGTTACCTGATTGATTTGTCAAAAATATTCCTAACTTTCTCCAAAAGGTCACGGTTTGCTCGATTTCGGTCTCGCGTACTATCAAGCTAGTGTGCCTGTATTTTCAATTTTGATCATTAGGTATGAATTCTCTACTTGTCTTTGTTCTCATTCTTTCTGCAGAGGTGTTTTTTTAGCATTCTCTTTTCTGAGTTAGCATGAATTCAAGTTTCAGTGGCAGCGTTATTTATTTGTATTTTATTCAAGAGTTTTCTAAAGCACAACCAGCTCACAAAGGTGTCAGAGCACTGTACGAATATGGTATACTAGAGGTACATTTACAAGATACATTAAATTATAAATAACAATTTTAACCAGAGCTCAGACCAGGTTGAATATATAATATGAAACTATTGGCATAAAGATGAGAAGTGCGTGGGAAGAAAAGAAAAACACAGAGCTGTAGTGCTTCACTTGAGAATTTAAGGCAAGGCGCTGTTACTTCTTTATCTCCAGTGAAAGCCTACAGAGAGTAGGTCAGTGGAAGGTTAGCAGACAGCAGTTGTGGGCATTTTATTGATATATGTGGTCTTCACTTTCCAGCGGTAGGCATTACCACTCAGTAGAGGAAAGAGCATGGAATTCTTTGGTTTTACAAAGTGTCAACGATAGGATAAGATCTGTGCTTAACTTGTGCTGACTTTTGCAGGTGCCTGGCACCGGCCTTTATTTATGAAACCAGCAATTAATGACAATACACCGTATGGTGGCGCTGCTTGTCTTTTTTCTAACTTCAGCTAAGTATTTCACAGATTCGTATAAATCATTATTCAACTTGCATGGGTAGTCCATCCTTACTGCTTGAGATGGCCCAGAATAGACACAAATGTCATACCTGTATCAGTGTGATGGTTAGTAGGTAGTGCTCAGACTGGTATTTGTCAGTCCTAGCAGGGGCAGTGGGTGGGATGAGCTCTACTGGCCACTGAGAACTAAGTTGGGCTCTTGCACTTAGGGCCAGATTTATGAAAATGTGAAACAGTGCAACGCAGCAACACAACTTGTTTTATTTACAGGAGACTTGCAAGTGACAGCTCATCCGCTGTATCAGGTGACACTTAACAAAAGACAACATCATTCTTTAATGTACAGTAACAATGAAGAGACAACCAAATATGCACACCATTACATGTCGCACACAGAGCCATCTGTCAATGCGAAAAGAGACTATATACATGACCGTGAACGGCCACAACCACAAACCCAAACTACAATAGTCAACAGCCTTATGGCAGAGACGGAGACAAAAGTCAGAATGCTAACCTTGCTTGCAGACCAGGCTCCACCATCAATCCTGGGATAAAGAACAACATGATTCTAGCTAAGCTAAAAGTCAAAACTGCTATGATTTCAGTCCCTTACTTTACGCAACACTCTGGAAGGCATTTCATAATGTCAGACGTCAGCATTACCAGCTAAGAATAGAAAGTCTTGTAATCACACACCTAGTATAATATTGAGGGACAGGAACACCTGCGCTTGTGACAATCTGCCACAAGGTGGTGCGGTCTGGCTTATTCAGAGATGATCACAACAACAGTGCATTATTAATTCAATATACATAAAAAATTACTATTACCTGCCGTCCAAGCCATTCTTATAGCTCGAGGGGCCCGTCATATTTGTAGAGGTGTGATGGTTAGTGTTTGTGTTATTACTGTCATTGGCAGCATGGTGGAGCAGTGTGTGGTGCAAGCTAAAGTGGCCTCCTGACGAGAGACCTGGCACTTATTTGATTTTTTTTTTTTTTTACAAATTTAGCACTGGAGCAAGTACAGGGAAACAGGTGACCTGGTCCTTTCCTCTAGACAATACTAAAGGGGGCCGGAGTACAGCAGTCGCAGAGCCCTGGATGCTAAAGATGCAAGCGTCAGTGGCTGGCACAAAGGCAACGAGAAACAAAACCTACCAGACAATGATCTGTGGCCAGAACAGGCAACAAAAAAAGTCTTATGTAGGGTGTAATGTTTCTTGATAGTACCACAGGAAACGCATGTATAGGTTGTTATAGAGGTTTATTATTAACACCCCATCCATCAGCTCCATAAGGGTAACTGACTTCCAGGTACAAGCTGAGTTCTAGGTTCTATGTTCTATAGAACCCAGATCTCATGGAACAGGAGAAGCGACATCACACATCTCCCTTTCAATAACAAGTTGAATAACAAATGCATTAAGAGATACAGACAAAGTATTATCACATAACAATCAAGAATGATCATGACAGTTAACTAACATAGTCTTTCATGAAAACAGGTACTGAAGTCTTTCGACCACTACGTCTCAGATCATTTTTTAACAACTTATCTGTATCACTAGATGAATTTTTACATAACATTTCCAAATCAAAATTAGACTTTGTAATTACAACTCGATTTAAATTCCAAATTTTCCCATTCTCAAGTTTGACAGCATTTCTTAAACACTTTACTACTCTCATGGGAGCGGTAAACTTGGACCAAGATAATGCTCCTCTAGGAGCCTTCACACGTACCCAATCACCTACCTTTACCTTTACTTGTTTAGCCTTTTTTCTCGTGTCAAAGTGAATTTTATTTTTAAGCTGTAGATTCTCCTCTCTTTTCCTCCAAAGACCAATGCTATTATCTTTCACACCTTTACCCCATGTCATCCAACCAGGACACAATCTCGTGTTGGGAGCCCTGCCTTTAAATAATTCAAAAGGCGATTTACCTGTAGAGGTATGAGGAGTGAAACGATGTGCCAAAATACATTTTTGTAATTCATCCTTCCAATTCAAACAATTAGTTCTAGAAAGTTGAATATTTTCTTTTATAACTCTATTAAATCTTTCTACTGTCCCATTTCCTTCTGGATGATATATCGAACATCTCTTATGAATGATACCACATGATGAAAGATAATCATTCATTTGTCCTGAGCAGAACTGAGGGCCATTATCCGATAAAATACTTTTTGGGAAACCTTCTCTCATAAACACATCCTGTAAAAGTGAAATGACACAACTTGAGGTGATCTCTGATACACATATGACTTCAACCCATCTAGAATAAAGATCAATCAAAACAATTAAATATGGAGTACGATGTTCTCCATTAAGAGGACCAACAATATCAATGGCAATATCCTCCCAAGGACCATTGGGAAGTCTTCTACAAATCATGGGCACAGCGTGCGGGGGAAGAACCTTATCACTAATTTTGCATTGTAGACATTCTCTAACCTCACGCTTAACTTCCAAATCCATAGCAGGCCACCAAAAACTAACTCTCAACCTTTCCTTAGTTTTCACTATCCCTAAATGACCTTGATGTGCCTCCTCCATCAGTCTTTTCCTTAAGGAAGAGGGAGGAACCAATTTATTTCCTCTTAACAAAATTTCTTTATCAACTGATAACTCATCAGCCACCAATCGCCAAGCTTTTGATAGCGAATTATCATTTGAACCTTTAGTTGGAATCATGTTCATAACTTTCACCAACTCACCATCTTTTCTTAATTCCTCTTTCCACTCATTTTCTTTTACAACACCTGAGGTAATTTCACACACACTGACTTTCTCTTCAAAGAAATCATCATCAATCCATTCTTCACCTACCTCACCAACTAAACGAGACAGACAATCCGCTGAAACATTATCAACACCAGGAAGATGTTCTACACTAAAATTAAAATCTTGCATCCCTACAACCCAACGTCTTATGCGAGAAGAAATGGAATCAAGTCCCTTTTTCATGAAAATTTCCTTTAGTGGTTTATGGTCTGAACATACCTTGAAACACGTTCCCCATACAAAATTTCTAAACTTATTGAGAGCCCAGAATATAGCCAAAGCTTCTTTTTCAATTACCGAGTAATTCAATTCTGGCCCAGGTAAACTCCTTGATGCACACGCAATTGACTGTTCTTTACCATCTCTGGTTTGCTTTAAAATGGCACCTAACCCTTTTGAACTTGCATCAGTCACTACAGTGGTCTATTTCCCTGGAATAAATGCCTGCAAACTCGGTGCATTTTTTAAATTTTCTTTCAACTCTAAGAATTCTCTTTGACACTCTTCCGACCAAATACATTCTTTGTTCTTTCCAAGCAACTGTCTCATGTTACTTGATTTACTTGCAAGATTGTTAACAAATTTCCCATAATATTCAATCCTACCCAAGAATGAAACAACTTCTTCTTTTGTCACAGAAGTTGCTAGATTTATAATTGTTTCTACCAACTCTTTCTTAAGAATTATTCCAGAGGCTGTGATGTAATGCCCTAAATAATTCACCTGTTGTTCTGAAAATTTACTTTTTCATATTTTAATGTGAGACCTGCTTTCTCAAGTTTGCCAAGTACTAATCTCACATACATATCATGTTCCTGTTGATTGGAACCAAATATCAAAAGATCATCTTGATAACATTTCACATTTTTCACACTTTTCAAAACTGATGACATGACCCTTTGAAACACAGACGCAGCAGATACAAGACCAAACGGCATTCTTTTATATTTGAAAGCACCCATGGGAGTGATGAATGCCGTCAAGTCCTGTGAGTCCTGCGTCAGCTCTATTTGATGATAGGCCTCCGTGAGATCTAGGGTAGTAAAAAACTTTGCACCACCCAACGTAGACATTATTTCATCTATATTAGGCAATCGGAACTTGTCAACAACTACCTCCTTATTAAGGGACCTCAAGTCCACACAAAGCCTTATATCGCCATTAGGTTTGTTCACAATAACAACCGGAGCCAACCACTCAGAAGCTTCTACAGGAGAAATTATTCCTTGTTTAAGCAACTTATCTATTTCCTGTTCAACCTTCTCCTGTAGGGAAATGGAATTCTTCTTACTTTTGCCACAGATGGTACAGCTCCATTCTTAAGTTTGATGCAATGTTTGTACCCTTTCAAACAACCTAGAACATCCCTAAACAAACACGGAAATTCCTGCACAAAGTGATTAAATGTACCTTCAATCTTTTGTATCTGAACTTGCGGTTCTGCATTAGGATTCAATGTAACTCCCAACAACCGTTGATGTGGCCAGCCAAGTAAATTATCCCCTACCTTTGAAACATACATTTTTCCCACAATAATTTTCTTCTCCATTTCTATGCAAGCATCAAAATATCCCAACATACTAATGGGTTGACCTCCATACCCTCCTGGATTTACATCCATTTTTTTAAAACTGTTTTTATGTTGAAACCATTTGCAGAAAACATCTTTTGAAATTATAGTCAAATGTGAGCACGAGTCAAATTTCATTTTCAGAGCAATACCATCAACTTTTACACTTCCAATAGGATGTTTGTTGTCCTCACTACTACTAATCTGACAAATTATTTCTTTTATCTCTTTATTTTGCAATTTCTTCTGTTTTGATCTGCAAAATTTTATAAAATGTCCTTTCTTGCCACATCCATGACATACAAAATTCAAAGCTGGACAGGATTTTGAATTTGCTTTGTGTCCAGACTTTCCACAACGAAAACATTCAAACGTTTCTTTTGTATATTCCTCTTTAGTTAACTCCTTGGAATCCGATTTTACATTTTTAATAAGATTTACACTTTCCTGTACCTCTTCTACCGTAGGTGTAGTTTTATTTTTTTCAACTTTTAATTCATTTACACATTTTAACATGTGTTCAACTCTTTTTGCTATAATCACTACTTCTTCTAAGGGTGGTTCATCTTTAAGCCATAACTCTTCCCTTATTTTTTCTTCCCTACACTTTAACACAAACTGATCTCTTATTCTTTCCTCATTTGCCGCCCCAAACTTGCAACTTGAAGCTAACTTCCTTAACCCAGTTAAAAAATCCTCTATAGTTTCTTCTTTCCCCTGTTCTCTTAAGCCAAAATGATATCTTTCCATAATGGTGCTGACCCTGGACAAATAATGCTTATCTAACTGAAGTATACATATCTCATACTCATTTAATCCTCTTTGTTCCTCTGTGGATAAATCCAGCAAATGTTCTAATACCTCTTGACCTTCACCACCCAAGCAGTGTAAAAGTAATGAATTTTTTCTCTCCGCACTTAAATTCGTACCACAAACACGTGCATAGTGCGCAATTTTTTTTTCCACTTGCTCCATTTTACAGGAGGCTCCCCATGTGAACTTAAAAAAAATGGTGGTGCAGTTACGTTCTGCATAACTTACTTTATAATATTTAATATGAATAGCAACCAATTTTTTCCTTTTTTTCCCACCTAACAGGTAAGGAACACTTCTTCTAAAAAAAAACTCCAAAACAAATAATTCACATCAATTACAATGCAACTTCCTAGCTTATTAATATAAATTTTATAATTTACTGCCTTAAACTAGCAATACATATTCTATTTTATGTTTAAAAAACATATATATCAGCTGAACTATGACCAAATTTGAAGATCAGCACTTATAATATTCCTCAAATAACAACACACACAGCGTTATTATTATTTTACCAAATGAAAAGCATTTCATGCAACCAAACTTTATAAAAGTGTTCCAAACACCCACACTTGACAGTTCTCCAATCCTGATCCACAATGTCACTTAGCTGAGAGAACACATGACTGATGACTCATAGTCATTGCCAATACCCTCTGTAGTGTTCCAATACGTCACCAGACCACGCCGACAATCAAAGTGGAAAGAGCTCCTGTTTTCAATTATCTCTCTCCGCTAGCGTTGCTCTCGACGATTCCCTTGAGGCAAATAAAGACGCGCTGGCAGCAGGATTATGTCAAGCCCCTCTTCGCATCCATTTACCGGTGAGTCAGCCGCAGGAGAAGCATAACTAATCTTCTCTACTTCTATTTATTTTTTAACTGCCGCTGGAGTAGATGAGAGCTTGGCCGTATTTAGCAGGGTTCTGTTTTATGACTTCCGCCACATTTCCTCACTAAAATCACGCTCAAGCAGATTTAATCTTCCTCGCACCATCGTTAATAGCGGACTTTCATTAAGAAACAACTTCACACAGCGCAATACTTCTGAGAAACTGCTTCCTTTCTTCTCCTCAAAATCACGCCATAAATGAAAATGAGCTTTACAGTACCTTACAGGTCTTGACCACCCGCATTCTTTTAACGCAATCTTTTAGACAGCCTTTTTAACAATGCGACAACGACTTGTCACAAAATAATCCCAGCTTGATGTTGAGGTGTTTATTTCTCCGTTCTGTTCCTCAATCGTCGCCAGTGTAATGTTTCTTGATAGTACCACAGGAAACGCACGTATAGGTTGTTATAGAGGTTTATTATTAACACCCCATCCATCAGCTCCATAAGGGTAACTGACTTCCAGGTACAAGCTGAGTTCTAGGTTCTATGTTCTATAGAACCCAGATCTCATGGAACAGGAGAAGCGACATCACAGAGGGTTTTTAGGAAGTTCACCCCTGAAAGAAGAAAAGCAGCCAGCAAAAATAAAACAGAGGAGTATATTGAAAACGGCAGAAGTCAAAGATGAAATGGCAGGTGAACAAGACAAGATTCTTTGCATTTGTATTCAGTTACAATTAACCTCAGAGTCCCATCTCTCCAAAAAAAGATGGAAACTTTTGGTGCAGGATTAAGTGTACCAAAAATCAAAATGACTTTGACAAAAACCAAAACGGGTCTGAAAGTTTCGCTGTGCACCTCAAACCTTCAAACTAAGCAAACCATAAGATCTCTCGGTCAATGCGATTTCACACTCTTGAGTTCAGCTATCGCATCTTGTTAACTTGCTCTGAGGTGGGCATGCATGTCAATCCTGGCTACATAGATCGCTTTTGAAAACTTAGAAGTGAATGTAAACATCATTGCAAAGACTGCATGAGACGCCACTAACGATCTTCTACCATAAAATAAACTTGTTTATGTCGATGTTTCTCACCCAGATACATGTTTCACTAACCTAAGCCAAATGAGTGAGTTGACGTTTCAAACTATTGATTACAATCACTGAGGCGCCCTCACCTCTAGAAGTCTGACACAAAAGTGTGTGGGAATGATATGTTCACAAAAGAAAGAAAGAAATATGGAGCAATGTTTGCTCATCCCAGGCACAAAAGCAGCTATGCTATGCATAAGCCATGATGAACCTCGGGGCTTGACGGCTAGCAAATCAAAAGGCAACACAAATGCCACTGTTCTGAAAGTACAGTGTACAATAGGCGCAGGTAGCTGTAAAAGAATCAACTGACAGCTGCAGTGCCAAAGCATGCATTCAATAATAACAAGCATTGGCATAGCCAATAGGTCTCGCCTTTGGGACCTAATAAGTGTTTAGCCATGCAACACTTGATGTTGTTGCACCAAGGATATTGTGCTGGATAACTAAACACTTATAATGTCCCAAAGGCGAGACCTATTGGCTAGGCCAATGCTTGTTGATTCTGTGCCCCTTTTGCTGACTTCTGTGCCCCCTTTTGATTCTGTACCCCTTGCTAACTTCTGTGCCCCCTTTTTGATTCTGTGCCCCTTTTGCTGACTTCTGTGCCCTTTTCTTGATTCCGTGTCCCTTGCCTGTCTCCTTCCCCTGTCCCCGCCGCTGCTTCCCCTACGGCCCCGCCCCCTCCGCGCCCATTCGCTGCACCTGACACACGCCTCCCAGCTGCTCCTCCCTCCCCACCTCCCAATATATGGCGCCCGCTGCGCAGTGAGGAGAGCGACCCTTGACCTTACCTGGTAGGTCACTCCCCCCCCCTGCAGCTCCGCCTGCACCCCCGCTGTCGACTACTGCCGCCGTTGAAGTCGAGGCCCTCCACCACCTGCAGGCTTCCACCTGCGCCTCATCCCTGGTGGCCAGTGGTGGCCTTAGGTTCGTATCCGCTCTGTTGTGCCTGTAACTGTCTGCCGCTCCTCCTCTGTGCCCCCCTGCCCCCCGCTCGCCGCTTGCTTCTGTGCCACCTTTTGATTCTGTACCCCTTGCTAACTTCTGTGCCCCCTTTTTGATTCTGTGCCCCTGTTGCTGACTTCTGTGCCCCCTTTTGATTCTGTACCCCTTGCTAACTTCTGTGCCCCCTTTTTGATTCTGTGCCCCTTTTGCTGACTTCTGTGCCCTTTTCTTGATTCTGTGCCCCTTGCCTGTCACCTTCCCCTGTCCCCGCCGCTGCTTCCCCTGCGGCCCCGCCCCCTCCGCACCAATTCGCTGCACCTGACACACGCCTCCCAGCTGCTCCTCCCTCCCCACCTCCCCATATATGGCGGCCGCTGCGCGGTGAGGAGAGCGACCCTTGACCTTACCTGGTAGGTCGCTCCCCCCCGCTGCAGCTCCGCCTGCACCCCCGCTGTCGACTACTGCCGCCGTTGAAGTCGAGGCCCCCCACCACCCACAGGCTTACATCTGCGCCTCATCCCTGGTGGCCAGTGATGGCCTTAGGTTCGTATCCGCTCTGTTGTGCCTGTAACTGTCTGCCCGCTCCTCCTCTGTGCCCCCCGCTCGCCGCTTGCTTCTGTGCCCCCTTTTGATTCTGTACCCCTTGCTCACTTATGTGCCCCCTTTTGATTCTGTACCCCTTGCTAACTTCTGTGCTCCCTTTTTGATTCTGTGCCCCTTTTGCTGACTTCTGTGCCCTTTTCTTGATTCCGTGCCCCATGCCTGTCTCCTTCCCCCGTCCCCGCCACTGCTTCCCCTGCGGCCCCACCCCACCTGCGCCCATTCGCTGCACCTGACACATGCCTCCCGCCTCCCAGCTGCTCCTTCCTCCCCGCCTCCCCATATATGGCGGCTGCGCGCAGCGGGCGCGCCGCTGGCGCAACAAAGGTGCGCCTAAGGCAAGACCGTCTGCGCCCGTCCGTGCCTGGACCGTGCCAAGCACCAGAACCCCTGCCCCCCGCACCAGCCAGGAAGACCGCCTCCGCTACGACGCCAACACCCTAGTCGCTCTCAACCCAGGAAGAACCCACACCTGCTGCAAGGCTGCCCCGAAGCGCACCCACGGTCTCTTCGCCTGCCGGAACTGCAGCTTCTCCTGCCTCTAAGGCGCCGAGACACCCGCAACGACGGATCCCAACCAGCTCAGATGCATCCTGATCAACACCTGCTCCGCACGCAAACACGCCGTTGAGCTCTGGGACCTACTCGACACCACATCCCATCCCCGGACAGCGCCTTCCTGACCGAGACCTGGATGAACAAAGCCTCCTCTCCAGACATCGCTATAGCCATCCCCGACGGGTACAAGATCACCCGCAGAGACCGCACCAACGGAGCCGGAGGAGAAATCGCCATCGTCCACAAAAACACCATCAGGGTCTCAACAAACACCAAGGACACTCTCAGCACCGCCGAACACATGCACTTCCAGATCCACACGGACCCCAAGACCACCCTAAGAGGCACCCTCGTCTACAGACCGCCAGGACCCCGGCCACAATTCTGCGACTCCATCGCCGACCTCATCAGCACGCACGCGCTGACCTCTACCGACTACATCCTCCTCGGAGACCTGTACTATCATCTGGAGAACAACAACGACTACAACTCCTCCACCCTGATCGACAAACTCGCCAACCTCGGACTAAAACAGCTCGTCACAACACCGACCCACATCGCCGGTCACACGCTTGATGCCATCTTCTCCTCAAGCCCCCACGTCGCCTTCAGCCACGCCTCCGAACTCACCTGGACAGACCACCACTGTATCCACTTCTCCTTTCGAAAACCACTCACACACCACCACACCCTACAGATCCCCCGCCGCTGCTGGGGCAAAGTCACTGAAGAACAACTACAGACAAGCCTCGCACTCAACCCACCGACCAACCCCACCAACCCCGACAAAGGTGCACTCACCCTCGGACGCTGGATGAACGACTGTGCCAACACCCTAGCCCCGCTGAAAAAGCCCACCAACAGAGACACCAGCAAAAGAACCAGCTGGTTCACCCCGGAACTCCTCCAAAGCGCACCTGCCAGAAATTGGAGAACATATGGCACAGCGACAAGACGCCGGACAGTCGCGCGGCCCACAAAGACGCCATCCTCAACCACCACCACCTCATCAGAAACGCCAAAAGGACCTCCTTCTCAGACCCCCTTGACAACAACGCACACAAAACCAAGGAGCTCTTCAACATCGTGAAGGAACTCTCCAACCCCAGCTCCAGCGCCAACGACATCCCGCCATCGCAAGCCCAGTGTGACTCCCTCGCCACCTTCTTTCACCGCAAGATCACCGACATCCATGACAGCTTCAACCCCCGGACGACCCCTACAGGCCTCGACACGCCAGACCCACCGCACCCCACCAACCACGACTCCCTGACAACCTGGGCCAACGTGAGCATCGAGGACACAATCAAGACCATGGGCACAATCCACTCCGGATCCCCGTCTGACCCTCTCCCACACCACATCTTCAACAAAGCCGGCAGCATCGCACCCCACCTCCATCATCAACCTCTCCTTTGAGACCGCTACCTTCCCTGAGAGCTGGAAGCACGCAGAGATCAACACCCTACTGAAGAAACCTAAGACGGATCCGAGCGACCTCAAGAACTTCCGGGCCATCTCCCTGCTTACGTTCCCAGCAAAGGTCATCGAGAAGATAGTTAACATCCAGCTCTCCCGTCACCTCGAAGACAACAACATCCTGGACCCCTCCCAATCAGAATTCCGCAGCAACCACAGCACCGATACCGCCCTCATCGCCGCCATAGACGACATCAGGATCCTGCTAGACAACGGCGAGACGGCGGGCCTCATCCTCCTGGATCTCTCCGCCGCCTTCGTCAGCATCTGCCACCGCACACTCCGCATGCGACTCCACGACGCAGGAATCCGTGACCACCTCCTTCCTCACCGGCAGAACTCAGAAAGTCCGCCTCCCCCCATTCTGATCCGAAGCCTCCGATATCATCTGCGGCGTCCCACAGGGATCCTCCCTCAGCCCGATGCTGTTGAACGTCTACATGGCACCACTAGCACGCATCGCCCGACAGCACAACCTCAACATAATCTCCTACGCCAACGACAAGCAGCTGAACCTCTCCCTCACCAAGGACCCTCTCACCGCCAAATCCAACCTCCACCAGGGAATGAAGGCCGTCGCCGACTGGATGAAGGAAAGCCGTCTTAAGCTGAACTCAGACAAGATGGAGATCCTCATCCTCGGGCCCAACCCCTCAGCATGGGACGACTCCTGGTGGCCCGCATTACTGGGGACACCCCCGTCCCCTACCAACCACGCACGCAACCTGGGAGTCATCCTCGACTCAAAACTCACCATGACCAAACAAGTCAATGCAGTCTCCTCCACCTGCTTTAACACCCTCCGCATGCTCTCCAAGATCTACAGATGGATCCCGACAAACACGAGGAAAACAGTCACCCAGGCCCTAGTCAGCAGCAGACTCGACTACGGAAACGCCCTCTACACTGAAGCCTCGTCCAAGCTCATCAACAGACTGCAAAGAATCCAGAACGCATCTGCACGCCTAATCCTCGATGTCCCGCGCCGTGACCACATCACCCCCCACCTGAGGAACCTGCACTGCCTCCCCGTCGACAAAAGAATCTCCTTCAAGCTCCTGGTCCATGCACACAAGTCACTCCACAAAACCGGCTCAGCGTATCTCAACAGTCGACTCTCCTTCTACGTACCCAACAGGAAACTCCACTCTGCTGACCACGCCCTGACAACAGTCCCGCACATCCGCAGAACCACATCCGGAGGCAGGTCCTTCTCCCACCGCGCCGCTGAGACCTGGAACACCCTCCCCCTCAACCTACGACAAACCGAAGACCTGCTGACCTTCAGAAGATGACTCGAGACCTGGCTCTTCAAACAGTAGCAGCAGCACCCCCCCCCCCCCCCCCCCTCTCAGCACCTTGAAACCCTCACGGGTAAGTAGCGCGCTTTACAAATGATTTGATTGATATGCTCTCGAACACATCCCAATAAGTCAATGGCATTCAATACAACTTAAAGAAAGCCAGAGCCTCCGGAAACTAACTAAAGTGCCTCAAGCTGTGCCCGTGCAAGCCCTGCGCCTCAAGTTCTTGCGAACCAGTACACATATGCCAGGGGAATTACCAACATAATACGATGGGCATATAACATCTTGCACGCTGAACCAGGAACCCTAAGAGCACTGCTAAGATCGGAAATCTTTGATCCAAGATCTACAAAATATGTTTTTTTTATCAAAATCTAATGTTTGCACTGAAGTTAACAGAATGTACAGTGGATCGGCTGGACTCCGGCACACTTGAAACTTTTTTTAAAACACTCAGCGCCAAGAATAAGTTATGATCTTGACATTTTACACTGTTCAAAACTGCTACTATACAAGGCATATGCAGATTCAATGGAATTTTATTAGCGGCAACACTATCTTACTTTTACTTTAAGTCACGGCGCCCGACGATGCATGATTTTACTTCGATTTGTAATTCTCCCTTTTAAATCCCTAACTTGCAATTGGACATAAAATAAAAATGTCGGAAGCCTATGCAACCACTGTCAAGGAGGAGTTCAAGACTTGACACATGCACTGTTCATATGCCCTAATCCCATAGTCGTTGCTGCTAGAAAGAGGTTCCTAAAGCCAATCCAAACAAAGTGCAATTGTGCAAATGTACAGTTTGATTTCTCTTTTAAAATCACCTCCTAATGAATTTACTTGTTATAACCTGTTTAAATTTAATTTTTTTTAAATAAATTTATATTAGGATGAATGTTACAAAGCCATTTAGTCATAGATGTAATTTTGTTGTTTTTTAAACTTCTTATTTGTTGTTCTCAGTAGAGAACTAAATCAAATAAAAAAATTTAATTTGAATTTGAATACAGTGACCATTACAAGGCATCCTTCCTTCCGGTGCAAGCTCATGAAGCCAGATACTTTTTCCAATAGTGTATGTACCTAACTATCATTACGTGTGTGTGAAACGAACCGGGATGAGTCCGTTACCACAAGCATGTTTGTTTACATAAATGAACAATTCACCACTCTTTATACAATACTAAACAACACTAGATGAGTGGGATGAATGGGTGTGTATGTTGTTTTGTGTCTAAACCAAGTGCAAAAACCAGCGATTATGTTCCGCCAGTGTCGGGCAGCCTCTCACTGAACAACAACCCTTACTGCCAATAACAGCAGGAGAGAAAAATATATCAAGTTTTCTTTTTAATAAAGTGACTCCACAGTATGGTGATGTGTTCAAATGAACAACCACAGGGTTGTTTACTTTATGTTTTCTTATCATTTCAGATACCGACTTTGGTTATTACAAACGATAAAGGTCATTGCACCCTTACAAACGTTCTCCAGACTTGCACAACTTTTGTAACTATTCACTAACCCTACCACTCTCACTCCCACATTACACATAGCCTATTCATTCACAAACAACAGTGCTCCCGCGTATTCGCAGGTTGCAGCACGCCCCGCCCCGTAGAGGGACGGGAAGACCCCTATGATGAAGCATGACACCATGGGATTCATAGTGTGTAAGGGGTATTTTAAAAACACTTAGTGCCTTCCCATGACAATTCATGGAGCACTTTACTTTATCTAGTATCACTAAAAAACTACAAATTAATAAATAAGTTTCACTTTTACAAGGTAGAATCACATTGTTTATAAAATGTCTTTAATTGGCGCAATATCCTTGGGGCCCCTGTACGGCAGTGCATCTCTTCTAACTCCCGAATCCTCTGGGAGAGATCCTCCCTTTTGCGTTTGCGTTCCGCGTTCTCCGCCGAATATATAGCAATAACGGACCCCCACACAACTGCCTTCAGGGTCTCCCATCTGGTGGAGAGGGACGTGTTGGGGTTGTCATTATGGGAAAGGTAGTTGTCCAGAGTATGTTGGATCTGTGCCACGATGTTGGCGCGACAGAGGAGGGTATCTCGGAAGCGGCACTTGCGTGTAGGCCTTCGGATTGGGGGGAGGGTCAATGTGAGTACCACCGGGACGTGATCCGATAGGGCAGCCACTAGAATGTCTGTGGAGGATGTGGCGTCTCTGAGGAGTTGGGAGCCCAGGAAGTAGTCTAACCTGGCGTAAGTCTTATGGGCACTGGAATAGTAAGAGTATTCGCTAGAGTGTGGGTGGTAATATCTCCAAATGTCTGTCAGTCCGAGGTCAGTCAGTCTTGTGAGTCCTGCGTGAGAAAGGGCGCCCACTTGGCCATAGCGTTGCGCTGAACGGCCCAGTTCGTTATCTAAAACTAAATTGAGATCCCCCCCTAAAAGAATCCTGCGTTCCGAGGTAGCTGTGGCCTCGTACAGAGCTTCGTGAAGAAATCTCTCCTGCCCTTCATTCGGGGCATAGACAGACCCTATAATAAAAGTGTGGCCCCCAACCTATAATTGGTAAGTCAATAATCGGCCCTTAATTTCAGCTTCTTTTTGCATCACCCTCCCTTTGAAAGCCCTGGAGAGCAAGATAGCCACCCCCGCTGGTGGGACCAGAGGAAAAGAACTGCGTCGGGAAGGAGCGTGAGCTGGCCTGTGGCAGTCCCTGGACAGTAGGTGTGTCTCTTGTAATAAACACACCTCGGCTCCCGAGGACTCCAGGTAGGCCAAGATCGCCCTCCTTTTGATAGGATTGTTTAGGCCTCTCACATTAAGTGTGAGGACTTTGAGACTATAGGGTGGCATCTACAGTGCAGTATAACATGTAGAGCAGAGCATGCGCCGCTGGGGCGGGGGGCCCACTCTTGAGCATAAAAGCTCCTGTGCGGCAGGAGGTGTGCGCCGCCAGGTCCGGGATAGGGGACAGGAAGTAGACAGGAGAGAGGAAAGGAAGTAAAGATAGCCCCAAGAATAAACATAAACTTCCCAAGTCCAACAAAGAGCAAAACATAACCGTATATCTGGAAATAGTCCATCTTCCGCAGAAGATTGGTTAAACATCGTTGTAGGGTTGTCGTGGCCCCGCACTTCCCCCACCTCCCCCTACAGAGCCACTCGAGGTAGAGAGAATAGCTGGAAGGAAGAAAGGTAAGGATACAGGACCCAGGACTGTTCAGGAAGGCTGAGACCTGGTGAGGGCATCCGGCAACGTCTCCACAGCTTCCCGCTGTCTCTTCGCTACCTCTGCTGGGTCCGGGCGCCGCTGCCGGCCGGAGCGGCGTCTGCGTCTCTGTAGCCTCCATCGCGGGCGTGTCTCGTCAGTGCCGAGGTACTGGGAGTCTCAGCCGCCCTCCTCCTCTGGCACATCAATGCCCAGCAGCCGGCTGGCCTCCGCCAAGGAGCGTAGCTGGTACAGCTTGCCATCGTAGCGATAGATGAGGCGGAATGGGTGACCCCAGGAGTAAGTAATATTCCGTTGGCGGAGGACCGCGGTGATGGGCCTGAAGGTTTTGCGCTTTTGGAGTGTGAGCGCGGCTAAGTCCTAGTAGAGAACTGGCGACTGGTCACGGAAGGAGATGGGATGCATAGACCTGGCCTTACGGAGTATTTCCTCTTTGGTGCAAAAGTCCTGGACACAGACCAGAATGTCCGCTGGCGGGGCAGTGTCCGAGCGGGGGAGTCCCACCCGGTGCACTCGGTCAATCTTAAGTTCAGCGTCCAGAGGGTTACCCAAAATATGAGTAAAGAGTTTGCGTACATATGTGACAATATCGGTTGGTGTTCACTCCCCGGATCCAGACATTATGGCGCCGGGAGCGATTCTCCAGGTCCTCCAGGTGGGATTGGAGGTCTACCTGTTGGTCATGTATGCGCATGAGGTCTTGCTGCACGAGGGAGACCTCGGCGTCCCGGGCGTCACCTCCATCCTCCAGCGCCGCCACCCGTTGCCCGATGGCATCCATGTCTTTACGGACCTCCTTGAGCTCTGCCGCAAATTCTCTCTGCACCGTGTGGATGTCATCCCGTAGGGCCGAAAACAGGGATTCCAGGAAGGCCTTCGTGATGGGCTCATCTACGGGGCCACTCTTGGTGGTCGGAGAGTGGTCTATTTTATTGGCGGGGTCCGCTGGAGTCCCCCCCTGGGGTCGTGCGAAGAGCTCTTGCAAGGATTTGCTTTTCTTCCCTCTGGTGGAGGCCATGTCTCAACCTTGGCGTGTGGAGAGCCGACCGATGGAGCAGGTCCTCCGGGGTGGTATTCCTCCACTCGATTCAGCTATCCGAGAACCTCGTCGGCGCCCACGAACCCTGAAGAGGGAGGCCGCAGGCAGCGGAGGCATCAACGTCCAGAGCCACTGGGCCCTCCGGGATGTTCAGGCCGACCCTCGCTGCCTGTAGAGACTACTGTCTGCTGCACCGTGCTCCTATGCCACCAGTGGCCCTGCCCGCCACGCCGCGTGGCCCCCAAGCGCCTGATGCCACCCACGGTCCACAGTGCACGCGGGGACCCGTGGCGCACCGCACGCACCAGGCCGTATGGTCCAGGCCCCGCCGATGTCCCACTTCACTCAGGCCACCCTCCCCGGTGCCCAGAGCCCCTCTAGACCTCCCGGGGTCAGCGCGGGGGGTGAATGGCAGAGCCGAGAGTCAGTGTCCCATTCGGTGCAGGAAGAGCGTGGCTGGGAAGGCCAGGGCCAAGGGCACGTTTCTTTCGCCGACCGCCCCTGTGTGTGGATTACACTCTCCAAAGTCGCCGCCTCCACTGGGTAGAACGCACTCACCTTCCAGCCGAGAACAGCCCACGTCAGGCCTCTTCAGGCTGATTTTCCCTCTCCTGCTGTGTCGCTTCGGGGCCCCACAGTCCCTGACGTCGGCCGCTCCCCAGCGGGCCCGGGCAAAAGACTCACGCAGGCTCCTCCGATGGAGGGGATGTGTGTCCCCAGACGGACCCCCGTCCTCGGCCGCCTCTCAGTCCGTCAGCCTCTGCCAGTCACACGGGGCCAGGGAGCCTCCAGGCGCCGCATACCACGATCCCCACGGTGCAGCGCCGATGCAGTATGGGGGTATGAGCAAGCTGTCGCCGCAAGGGCCTGGCACCCAACCAGGCACACAACGCGTTGCTCCCTTGGAGCCGCTGCAGGGGCCACTGGCTGTGCCAAACTCCAGGCCGAGGCTTTACTGCGTGCAGCAGGCCGCAAACCCGGCTGCCACTGGGCCGCTCCCGCGCCGTCTCTTCAGCGCCACTCCGGGCCGGACAGGAGACTCACGTGGTTCACACACCTCCAGGCAGCAAAATTGAGCTCTGTCGGACGCCCGGAGAGGCCTGGGTCCGGGGCTTTCGCACCTCTCTGCCATCTTGGCCACGCCCCCTTAGTGAAGTCAGCGCTTTATACACAAGTGCATGCACCACATAGCTTTTCCTCAAAGATGACTTTGCACTTTCAAGTGAAAGTTGTACAAAATTACTCTTGAGTGCAAAATGATGAAAATGGAGACAATGCAATATTTGTGTGTCGTCCCATTCACTTAGAACTTTGCACCGTTGCATATTTTTTTTACTTTTAATTAGAGATGCATGATAGTTGCGTGAAAAATACTGAGCTGTACACCACTTATCAGAAGAGAATCTATTTCTCAAATAAAAACAACAGAGAAAGGTGATAGAAAAAAATCACCTAACAGAACAAATAGTCAGATAATGTTTTGTAAAGGGAGTTTTAAAAAAAGTAGTAAACCTCTGCTCTCCTTTGAGTAGGAGACATCTTTTCATGAGCAAAGAGTTTGGTAGGAGAAAGTTACTCAGCTCCTTCATGCTTATGTTCCTTCAAACCAAAACCCAGTACTGTGGGGCACACGCATCAAAATTGTAAATTCCAAATACCTAATTGTGAATTCCTGAGAATCGCAATTAGGTCATCGCAATTTACAATGCGTGAAACTCGGAGTTTCAGATTGCGATTCCTAGAGGGTCGCAAAATCGCTCTACTTCATTAATATTAATGAGGTAGATCGCAATTTGCGATCCCTTAGGAATAGCAAAAATCACAGGGATGGTGGCCTGCTGAGGTCAGCAGACCACCATGTCCGTGATTGCTTTCAAATGAAGCAATCTTTATTTTTGTAAAGCAGCCCGTTTTCCTTAAAGGAAAACGAGATGCTTTTCAAAAAGTAAAATGAGAAGTGTTCTTTTCATTTTTTTAGACCAGGCAGTGGTCCGTGGGACCACTGCCTGCTCTTAAAAATGCTTTTACAACCATTCACAAAGGGGAATGGGTTACCACCTACTTGAAGTAGGTGGTAGTATGCAAATGTTTTTCGACCGCATTCACAAAACATTCATGCATACCGTTTGGATTTGGTATTTGGAAAGGACGCCCTAAACATGCCCCTTCTAAATTCCAAATCGCAAACCCATTTTGTGATTCGGTAACAGGTTATCGAATTAAAAATTGGGGTTCGCTGCATCTGAAAAGCATTTTTTGCGTACGCAAACCCGTTTGCGAAGGCAAAAATGCTTGATGCATGTGCCCCTGTATCTTTTTTAAACCAACCCACAGTAAATAATACAATATGTTCAGGTGTCTTAAAGTAAAATTCTTAACTTTTTGTAAAGTATATTTCGCAATTTACAGAACGTGACATACTGAAACACGTTAATAAAGAAATCTTGATGATAAAACACCGAATTTGTTTCAAATTACCAGCATTGTACAATATTTCAATAGATTAAAGGGCTAAAAAGCCCTTGATAATACCTCATTATGGACTAGGGGCCAGATGTGCAACCGTTTTTACTGGTAGCCAATGGGAAATCAGCCTGTTTGCGACCACTAAAAAGGGTTGTAGCATGTACCAAACCTATTTTGCGAGTCAGTAACCTGTTACAACCCCCCAAATAGGTTTTGCAAGTCGCTATTAGGAAGGAGTATGCCAAGGGCGTCTCTTCCTAATAGTGAGTCGCAGGGGGATATAAGGTAGCTTTGTGGCCACATTTGCGGTCTCAAAACAATTGCAATTACCACCAATTTTAAATTGGTGGTAAGCAAGTTGCAAACGGGAAGGGTCCCCCAGGGGATCCCTTCCCTTTTGTGATTGGCAGCAAAAATGTTTTTTAAGGTCAGGCATTGGTCCCATGGACCACTTCCTGCTTTTAAAAAATGGAACTGAAACCTTTCATTTTTATTTTTTAAATGCATCCCATTTTCCTTTAAGGAATACGGTTTTCATTTAAAAACAAGCCTTTGCAATGCAATAGGTTTCGCATTACTGAAAGTTTAAGTTAATGTCGTTGCAAATTATAATGCAATGCCAATAGCTCAAACTTTAAGTAAAGCGAGACCTATTGCATTGCAAATGCTTGTTAATAATAATATTCTATAGTATCTTTCCGAGGAGTTATTCAAGTACTGTTCCCTAAGTAGTTTATTTATTTCAAGATTAAACGGCTGTTAATCATTCAGCACATTTGTGCAGTTTCAAAACTCAGCCACACAACCTGGGCATAGTTTCCGTGTTCAGAGAGAGGTATGGAAAGGTCCTTTACCCAGAATGTAGTGCGGGGCATCTACCAGCAGAAGCCCACATGCATCTTTCAAGGTGCTGCTCCAGTGG
This sequence comes from Triturus cristatus, assembly GCF_964204655.1. NCBI lineage: Eukaryota > Metazoa > Chordata > Amphibia > Caudata > Salamandridae > Triturus > Triturus cristatus. The sequence goes on along the minus strand of NC_140579.1, from coordinate 965,151,260 downwards.
GAAACTTGTGTAATCCCCCAAAATAATCTTTGAGACAAACAATAGCAGATGAAGAAGTGGGGCTGGAGTTGCTCTCTGTGGGCAGCATACCAGTCTCCTTCTTCTTCCAGCTGACATGCTTACCAAAATAAATGTTGGCAATCAACTACAGGCAATCAACTAACAACGATGCAGCTGTCATTGTAGTGGCCTTTCAATCAGAGCCATTGACGTGCTAGTTAACTTTTGAAATATTCATAAAATAATAAACATAAAAGGTCCCACTCAGCTTCTGGACTTTAACTTGGAGACCAGTATCTAGGAAGGGACCAGTTACAGATCCAACAAGTCTCCAAAGTGAAAGCTTTCAGCTGGAAAACGACTGGTGCTAGGACTCCGCTAGAAACTAAAGCGAGTCCTCCTTAGTACCCAAACACACAAAAAGTGATGAGAAGATGCTAGTAATAAGTCTAACCAATGGCAATCACTCATGGTAGTATTCCAACGTATTGTTTTTTTACCCACCAGGCCACCTCATATTAGACCGTGCCAAATCATTGTTGACCCTGTTCTGGTAGGAACTATCCAGACCAAACTGCCGAGCCAGGTCCTCTCTGAACCTGAAAACATTTTGTTTTAGAGAAATAGCCGTCTCAGGGCTTTCCCCGGAGTTCTAGGCTTGATACAAGCTTTGAGGGGACCAAAAACTACTATAGCTGTGTTACTTGCCAGACATAGATTATCTAGAGGATCTAATAAAACATCTTCCCAACCAAAGGGAGATACTATCTATCCGAACCAAGCCAATGGTGGGAAGATGGTGGCAAACAAAACGTGCTACAATGTTTAAAATTGATAAACATGGAACATCTTCCAGAGCTGCTTCCCCGAAGGAGGTGTGAGAGCAACCAAGAATTGGCTACAGTAATATCCATGTCAGATAGGCAGAGTAATGTTTGTGAGTTTGATATTCAAATGTCCCACCACCAATGAAAAACAGGAAAGTCCACATTTGGTCAGATGAATTGGATTAGAGGATTGATGGGCCTGGCAGTCCAAGCAAAGGTAGCTTGGTTCTGTGGTGGGTCTAAAGGCCTCCAGTCAGCCCTTTCTCCTACATAGACGCTATTTACACATCACGTACACAACGTGACAGTATAATAAAACGTTGTTCATATATACACGGGGAAGTGAGAAATCTCAGTCGGTGGGAACTGAGTGGATTGTATAAATAGTCAATACGTTCATCTCCATCGGTTACAGGTAACAAAAGCCCTTCATTGTCACTGGTGCCCGCATTGATATACTCAGCTTGATGAAATTTAAACTGACGCAATGCTGCTGTCATGCATGTTCACCCAGTGAGCTGTTATTATAAAATAAAAAATAAAGTAAAAACTAAAAAAAAAAGAATTCACTGGTGCCTCAACTGCCAGTCTCTCCATGGACTGATGACGGATCAGTAGCACCCACTACTGTGAGCGGGAATACATCATGGCTGTGCTCCCCGCCAGGAGAGCCCTGTGCACTGCTTGTGGAACATAAAAACACATCCTCAGTGGACTTTGGATTGGGGAGCCTATTGAGTGAAAAAACTGTCACGAACAAAAAAGGTAAAAAGGCACAGCTGACTGAAAAATCTATATATTCGGCCCTACATAATTCTCCCTTGGCCGTGGTGTGTGGACAGGTATCAGGATCCTCCCCATCTCACCAGGCGCTTCATGAATTTGTAGCGTTCACAACCTTCACAAGGAATGCTCAGCTGCTTGTGCGATCGGTGGCTTATACTGCGCCTCTCCTGGGAGGAAGGATGAGCCACGTCACAGGTCCTGGTGCTCTCCTAGCCTGCTGGAACGGGCACTTGGGAAGATATGGTCTTAAGGACAGCAGCAACCCGTAAAAGAGTTTATCATAGCGCTCAGGGCCTTGGGTACAAGGTCTGAACGTTGAATGTACTGAAGCAAATGCATCATATTTTGAACAGCACCACATTAAACTAAATTGTGTTTCCTTTTTACAATGGCTTTTTAATAGAAAGAAACACTCAGTCTACACATTGACTTCGAGTAATACTTATATTTGTCTTTTCAGGTGCAGCAGCGAAGACAAGAACTGGAACAGGTGTTTGGGATGTGCCTTACCTAATGGACACTCGAAAACTTTATTTGTATTCTTTTAGCTTGTAAACCTTTGTTTCCAAAGATCTAAGTGTCACGGTACATTTGTTGAATTACCAATCTAAGCTGACACAATTCAGCACTTACTTCTGGCAGCTTAGTACTAAAACACAGTTGGGACCACATTAAAAGTGTTTCTCTTCATTACATTCCACAGCCTACGTCAGACAAGCCTTCTCTGGAACCTTCTTTAGGAATCTATAGAGAAGTGAATTAATAACCAGTGAGCCAATTGGTGTACAGTAGGGCTCCCATCCTCTAACAGAACCTGTACATTCTCCAGCTTCTTAATAATGTAATGGCTGCCAGTTCTTCCACATGGTGTCTCTTCCAAATAAGCAAATGAGATTGTGGTCTTTTGTTGGACATTTTTTCTGCAGAAGACCTTGTATATTCAGCTCAGTAGTAGTCAGTAAGAACTGAATGTCATAGGAAGCCTTTGTCAGTGTAAATCCCTGGGTAAAGAACTTTTCATTACCACTTTGATCTCTTCCAGGTCGCATGTTGCTTTATCTATTACAGACTAGTTAAGAGAAGGAGAAATGCAAACCGTCCTAAAGCTCAGTGATTACTGAAAATCTCAGAAATATTTTAAAACTCCCTCACACAAACAATTGATGCAGGACTCTCCCTTCTGCATGAGTGACCCACCTCAGTTACAGAGCACACAACTATGTATCAGTGTGCTTCAATTAACTCTTTGGTGTCTTAACCATGACTTCAAAGAGCGTCCATGATGTTTTGCATCCTGACTGACTGTCGAATTCCTTGGATTAGCAGTCATACATGTGCAATGACAATTTTGACCACAATCGGTTAACTGTTATGGAGTGATCTTGAACACCTTTCTAACGGGCCTACTTAACAAGTGTTCCAGAGAACGACGACGTGCATTTTTTTTTGTTTTGCCAGATCGTGTAGAAATCCATTGTCAGAAGGTGATACAATTCCTCTATCTTAATTTCCTAAAACAATAATTTTAAAAGTCACTTTTCGCAACGTTCTTGTGGTGATATCCCCTTCTTCTTATATACAAGGCAGCGTTATGCCACTTAATTTGGCTTAATGCCGTCTTGTAAATAATGCCCTGTTTCAACCTTCACTTAGCTTGAAAAGGGGGTGCAATGGGTGTCCTTCCGCACCGGCCATTGCTTTTTGACGTTGCCCTATATTTACAAGGCTGAAGCAGTGCAAAACTGAGGCCAGGTAATACGTTTTTTGCTCATTACATGTGTGCTGCATTCTGTAGAACACATAGAAAGAACAAATTGCCTGCCCTTCCTGCATGTAAACAGTCGCCCCTGCAGCACAGTCACCCTACAACATGGTGCAAGGGTACTTGTGCTGGCACCTGGCAGCTTTATTAGCGCCCGCTCTTGGAGAAATACTGGGGTGTGCCGTATGTTTGTAAATACAGCGCATCGCTGTATTTTACAAATGTCAGAGCATGGCGTTACCAATTTTGGCATGCTACGACATTTTGTAGTCAATATCCACCAAAGGTTTCTAAAATGTAAAGTGACCCTGTGCTGGAGATGTTCACAAATATAGCCATTCAGTTAATAAAAGAGGACGCAAAGGGTCCTTGGTAGAGGTTGTAAAAATACGTGAAGTATATTCACAATGTGCGTGCAACGCAGTTTTGCAGTCATGAACCTGGTAATGTATAAGAAATTGCAGTGTTTTGCTTGCAGATGTCGCCCATATATTACCTAGCTATATGGCGACCAGCTTATACACTAAGGATGCTGGACTTTTTCTGAAGATAAGCTTCTTCTATCTGTAAAAGCCGGTTTACGTAGTACTGGCACCAAAGGGTAATATTATGTATTTCACTGCTTTCTCTCGAAGCCTACCAGAATTACTCTGAGTTTTTGCTTTTAACTGGAACCAGGTCTATGTTGTTGGCAACTGTATTTGAAGCCAAAGTAGTTTTCTTAACTCTTCGCACTGTTCTGTGGACAGAGGGACTTTGAACAGTAATAATTGCATTTTCTATTCAGGGAGATTAGTTTTATTTAAACAATACTTGACAAAATAAAGTCATTTATGCATGCCTTGCATATTGTGAACGTTGAGCTGGAGTGTTGTAGTTTAGGAGATGATGTGGCATTAGGCTGGACAGATATCCTGTAAAATGAGTTAAATAGTGGACTACTTTGTTACACTTGTGTAAGCCATAAAATAGGGCTGTTTCAATATTAGCAGTATTTAATTCCCTCAGTGACCACTATGTCATCAAATATTGGTCAGAATATTCATTTATTTTTAAATCTGCTCTTTAATTCATCCTTAATCAGAACTAGTTAAAGCAAACGTTTATGTAAGTGGTTTTAGACAAGGGTTAGGACTTTCCTGTGTGGTTATAGGCAGCGCCTATAGGGCCAGTTAGAGGGTCTCAAGGTGGTGCCTCAGTGGAGCCCATACCAGCCTTGATTATTAACTACCTATAAGGTATATTTCCTTTACTGGAGATAGGAGACGAACCTGTGTGCCCCCCCCCCCCCCAACAACTCTTTAGCTCCACACCTGCCATCTCCACTGTCTTTTATCCCATGCCATAGACTGGACTAATAGGTATGCCAGTCACTCGCCGGAGTATAGGCACTATTTTAGGCCAGCTGCAAGACAAAGCAGAGGTTTAGTTCAGCTTTTGTGAGAGATAGGATCTTTTCCAAGATATTGAAACTTCTTTATTCTTTACGCCAACAATGGAGAGTATCTATTGCGGAGAAGTAGAGATACTTGCCAGAAGTGGCACATCCCTTGTTCAACACCGTAGAATCGACCTGTTTGTGGCATGCTGCACTGCTTTGTAATTCACTTCTTTCATTTAAAACCTTTTGCAGAGTAGTTTGGAGAACCATGCCAGTATTTTAATGATTAATGTTGCAATGATTGACTTGCGTAAACTGGATTAAGATGTGCAAAATGGTTAATTTCAGGGAGTACTGAGGTGCTTCTGTAAATTTGATCTTCTAAGCATAACATGAGAAAGGCCATATCTTAAGCACATCTTAACATATTAGCGTTGGTGGAGAAATGTACATGGGAAAAGCTTTCTTTATGTATCTGACAATGGATCGTCTAGTTTTCGATATAGGAATTTTCTTTGTCTTATCTCTGCTTTAAAATAGAAATAGAATTTACCATTTGGTACTAATGGTTATGGTGGATGCCATATTTTCAATGAAGACTCTTTATTTTAGTACTTTCCCTGCTGCTACTAAAACCGTCTCTAAATCCTGACTAATCTGAAGATAGGTACACGTTATTGTGCTCATCAAAAGGTTGTTACCGTCTAATAACTTGCCTAAGTATATATTATTCTCCTATATGTTTCACGTTAGATAGCCTTTCCTAATAGCTGAACTAATTTTGACAGTATAGCTGTTCATTTGCCGCAAAATGCTCATATGAAAACATTCCAAAATTCATGACATATCCGTCCACAGTTTGGGTATTTAGAGTCCAGATAATTTCTGTAAATAGATGGAGAGAACTCCAGGTTGCTGTCATGCAGAGTGCCTTTATTCAAATAAACAGACACATAGCATGTGTGTCTGCATGGTTTGTGATGCAACAGATTGTCAAACTCAATAGCCTTGGTTTCAAGCTACTTCTTTACACAAGGCAATACATTCATTGATCTGGTGGGAAATGATCTGTTTGCTTATAGTCTTCCTTTATGATGTAAGCCTCCACAGAGCCAAGTAGAGCTAATAATCAAAGTTCCTCTGTAGACCAGGCAATGGACTAAATTGTATATAACTCTTATAAGACTTGCCACAAAAAAGAATGCATGTTTTAACATGCACTGTAAATTGCAGGCAGATAGCTAATAGTGTGCATCAAATTATAGGCTATTATAACACAGTAATATCTCTAAAAGTGTACCACAATGGTTTTGATAGCCCTTTGGCCCAGAGCATAAGGTTTCAGAGGCAACTACATGTAGAGTCTACATGTAAACATAATGGAACTATTGGCTTCATAGACAGTCCTCTGTTTGTTGCTTGAACACCGACTACTATATAGACTTGGAGTGCATTCTCTTGGCACCATCTTTCCCCCAAAAGCGAATGGTATCCACATCTTAAATATAACTCATTCAGTGTTTGACGTCTTTACAATCACACTGTAATGTAATCACTTGCTACAGTATGATTCTTAGGTGTTAGCTGAGACTGTTAAGGATTCAGAAGTCTGCCAACAGCCCCATGGTTGATCTCTGCTTAAGGGTTGCAACTCAAATTATGCCCTCCTCTGACATACACCTGGGGCAATTTGTGGACATTTTTTATTAATCATAAGTTTGAAAGGATCAAATGGTGGAAGAAAGTCATTAGCAGATAGGATTCTCATATTTTTAGAGGATAAAATTATTTTTCGGTTAAAACATCTTGCATTCTATTCTCTTCTCAGATAAATTCTGATTGTTCCTTTGATAGGTAAAGTGTGTTTCTGTACATCAAAATGAGAGGATTGATTTTTTTGACTACTGATGAGAAATTAGCAACATGATGGTGCATTACCTTTGAAGAAGCAGCGAGACCTACTCACGGAAGATGAATTAACATTGCAAGTATCACTCGCAAGGATCACCGTATAGGGAAGACAGAGTATCAGTAACTCAGTGAATGCTTGGGTTGTAGATTATAGGAGTGCTCGAGTGTCTCCCTCTTTCTGCACTGCTGCACAGTCTCTGGTAGCATCATATGGGAGAGCTGGTCATTGTGAGCCTAGCCATTAAACCATACTGCACCGCTTCTAAGCATTGAAAATACTTTCAAAGAAAAACAGCCTGTGTGACTGTTACGTGTTTGACTTCTTATGTTATTTCATATTGATATCTGGTTTCAACCTGAAAGGGTTCTTCCACTTAAATGGAAGTTTTATAGCTTTGCTTGGCAATCTGTGGAAGAAGTGTTGAAAGGAGAGCATAAACGTGCTGCCAGAGAGCAGTTGCCACTGATTTATCAAAAGAAATTGTGTTCAGCACAGTTTGGCGCTTCTGGTTCAAATGTGTGCCTGAACTTTATGAATTCATGGACAGGAATCCTCAGTGTTGGGAACAAGTGTATTGATTCTGCTGAGTTTTACATCAAAACCAGTAGATATTGCATCCATGCCGGGTGTGTAACGCAAAAAGATCATTCTTTCCTTTGGATATTTGCTTGTTGGTGCTCTGTGTAATGCTTTGCTTTTCCACCTCTTTTGTCCAATGTTCGTTTAATTATGCAGTTGTCAAGGCATGGATCCTTATGTAAATATTTGGTTCCTGTTTCCCAAAAAGATGTTCCACAATGGCATTTAAAGATTTTAGTGGTAGTCCTAAACAGTTGAGGAGTACTTCATCCTCAAAAGTTGAGGCATTCATCAATCTCAGTCCCGCACGTACTTGCTGATCATTATGTCCTTTGGCTGCAGAGCCTAGGACTGAATTTAGTGATCTTGTGTGTCCTACCCTCAGCTGTTACTAGGAGAGCATAGATCCTATAGTCAGTGAAGCAATTACTTAGACTGCATGGTTGATTTCCACATCATTCACCTCCTCTACATCCGGCATGAGGGTCAAAATGTTTGATAATTCGTTATTCCCACCAGACAGGTATCAATTTATAAAATGTGCATCATGCTGGGCCCACATTCAATGCGGACTGTTATTGCTTTTGATGAAAGCTGTAGAAATGTAGCTGTTAACCATTCCTAACTTAGCACTCTGTGTAAGTGAGGCACTCTTCAAGTGGTACTACCGACGTCACTACTGATACCAACTGAGGCCCAGAGTGAAACCTTGAGTCAGTGGATATGTTGCAGCCATGGGACTGAACACATGGGACTGAAAGAGGTAGAATATTGAGCCTGGAACAGAGCCAGCATTGGACCCTAAGGAACTGGAACGTTCGTGATATAATATTTTGTAAAATCTGCTATCATTAAGAGAGTGACTTCTGAGGAGCACAGTGTAAGCAATTATTTCCTTGAAAAGATACACTGTGAATGCAGTTTGAGAAAATATTTTTATGTTGCTTATTTTAAGACCTTTGCCAATCAGAAACCATCTCCCATTTTTAAGTTGCCTTGGAGGAGGCCTTGCAGTAGTGAACCACCACATTTTAATATTTGTTAAGTCAGACTGATCCTCTTCAAGTCTTAAATTGTGCAAGTGATCGCTCTAGATGTGTAGTGCTTTGTTTGTCACATTTGCCATATGCAAAGGAAATAAATGTGAAACTGTTTTCAGGGACTTCGTGGTGTTTGTAGTTTATGCTATGAGGACCACCTTTGGCCCTTAGTGCATCCGAGTTTTAAGGAGTGCCAGCACCCTGCAAGTAGCCAGCTACATCACAGGCTGTCAGTCACTATTTCTGTTAAAAAGTTAAGCCACCATCAACTTCGTTTGTTTGTCATGGAGGGATGGCTGGCTACAGAGATGTACAATGCGTAGCATGATTTGCAACAATCTCCAATGCGAAATGTCTGCTATGGTCCTACTACTCCAAGAGAAGTCCGGCTGCACCGATGGTGGGGGACCAAATTAAGGTACATAGGTAGAAGAATACCTAGTGGCTATGTACAATGTGAGCTCAACCTTTGGGTTTATGAATGAAGGTTTACAGATTACTTTTTTAGGTCTCGGGACCATCCGGTCGGCAGACCGGAAGTCCGGAGATTTAATGTCATTAGGTCTCGGGACCATCCGGTCGGCAGACCGGAAGTCCGGAGATTTAATGTCATTGAGAAGAGGGGCTTGCACCCGCCCCTCTTCTCTCCTGTTCTCCATTGGCTGGCCTCTTAAATGCTGGCCAGCCACTGGAGAAGAGGTCCAGTCACTCCGTTGAAGCCCCGTCTTTTTCGGATCGGGGGGCGTGTTTTTTGCGAGAAGTCTCAGGGAGGAGACAACAGCAAAACACGCCCCCAAATCCGAAAATGAGGCTCCCTTTCTCCGAGGCATTTTCGCTGTGCCTCGGAGAAAGGCGGTGGTGTCTTCCGGTGCCCTCGGGTTGTTTTTGGAGGGGGGGTTAGAGACCTAAAAACCATGTTTTTTACCTTCCCTGTGAATTGCAGACGCTTTTCCAACACCCGAAGTAGCAGTAGTAGAGTTGCGAGGAACCGCTTACACGTAGTATTTTCCAACACCCGAAGTAGCAGTAGTAGAGTTGCGAGGAACCGCTTACACGTAGTATCTCTATTCGAGAACCCAACACAGGACAAGAATATGAGCACACGTTTCAATGTACGTTTTGAATTACTAAAGGGTCCCAGACCCGAAGAGACCCAGCCAACTTCAAGCCCTGCGTATACCAGCTCCCTCCCCACAACTGTCTTTGAACGCTGGCTGTCGACTGTGCCTTTTCAGCCAATTCATTTGAAAACCGATGTAAAGTCCACCCGTCACTCATATTTAACCAAAATGTTTTTTCTGGGTGAGTTAAGGGTGGGTAGTAAATCACTTCTCTCCTTGACGTCCGTAATCAGATCACACGCGTCTCCTCCCTGGCCCACGATCGGCAGCGCGGACCCTTTAAACTGCGGTCCTAAGGAAATGCTGACTGCAGTGGGCGGGGCTTGGTGGTAATGGGGAAAGTCATGTGAACAAAGCAGAAGACACCAAAACAAAGTCCGACTTTCCGTTCGTTCTCCTGATACCGGCAGGTAGGGCTTGCTGCTCCGCGGGCAGGTGTGCAATTACAGGTAAGGAGTAGGCGGGGAGGCGAGGGGGCGGGGGGGGCGGGGGGGGAGGAGGCGGGGAGGCGAGGGGGCGGGGGGGGCGGGGGGGAGGAGGCGAGGAGGCGAGGAGGCGGGGGGGCGGGGGGAGGGGGCGAGGGGGGCTTTAACAGGGATATTTGTTTAATGCCTAGGTCTTCTGCCTAAATGTAAATTAAAAATACAAAAGGACAGAACTGCGCCCACAGCAGCCATGCTCGCAGAGGGTTCCGATATTTCATAAAGTTAAGGCCCACGGGTGTCTGGAGTGAAAGTGTTAAAATACGTGTTTTGTTCCCACGCTTGGGACATGCATTTATTTGTGAGGTAGCCAGCCCCCTGGCAAAATATAATCATGACAACTGTTTAAATCCTGACTTTCGCATGACTTGTTCATGCACTGTGTGTGTAACGGGCTGCACAGAGGTCGCATTGAATATTGCATAATATATCGCCTAGCCAATCGCAGTTAACTTCCTTGTGCATTCACTCCTATGAGTCGCACTGCATGTCGTAGTGTATAAAGTACTCCCCTCACGAAGCTATGTTTCAAACTACACTGTGCTGAAAGTCAACTTGCATAAATCAGTGTATCTATCCTTGTATGTCGCACTGTAGAGACAACCCTGTACCCCCCCCCTCCCCCCACCCCAAAAGAAAATATGTATTCTACACGGTAGTGTATGCTGAATGTTTGCGGCTGCTTGCTTCACTTCGTCTTGTTGTGGGGGGAGGGGGGTGGCCCAACTATCCGCACCGCTTTACTGCTCGTGACCCCCTGGGTGGGCGGCAGCCAAGTCTTCAATCCACATTACCTGTCATAGCTTCCTGTCGCTCTCCATTTCATCTCCGTGTACTGCACAAGCGCCTAGATAACCCCCATCCCGGCGCAATACCCACATCTGAAACATTACTTGCTGCTCCTTGTTCTGTGTATGGGGAAACGTTCCTGCTTCCACCCCAAACAGCGCCCAAAGCCATAAGTAACTACTTCTAATGTCCTCCCCTTTCGAGAATTTAGCGCCTAGGGTCCTGAGAGTTGTGCGATTAAACTATAAGTCACCACGCTCGGTGTCAGCACTGCATAAGGCTCTGCCCCCTCTGTTAATTGACTAACACACAAAATGTTCCTCCACCCACATTTTAAACGCTGGGACTCACGCGCATCTGTCCCTCGTGTGAATCACCCTTTACAGGAAATCAGTTGTATTGTCAATGGATGAGTGGCAAAAACCTGAGACTGTTTTACTCTGCATTTGCCTCGCGTCTCTGTGACTCACTTCAGCTGCAGCAGCTTTGTGTGAAGTTTGCTTTGCTCGGCCTGCCCCCAGCAAGCAGGAGGGGGTGGAGGCTTTTGTTCGTTGTCACGTCGGTGCCCTTTCATGTCGGGCTGTAAAAGCTTATCGTTGTACTGCATGGCAAAGCATTCCCCCACACAGAGGACAGCAACGCCACTGCCAGGGAGACAAGCACCCAGCTCTCACCGAGGTGCTCGGTCAGTTATACCCTGACATTTAGGAGCAAGCGTCTATTTTATTATTACACAGTTGCGGCCAGCATGGCTTTTACACACAAAACCATGAAAACATTCCAACTGCCTGGCAGTGAATGCCAGGACTTATAGTTTCCTACCTACTAGAGTTTTATAGTTTTTTTTGATAAAATGGCTAAAATTACTTCCAGGCATTTTTAAGCAAAAACGTTTTATTTCTAGAAACTCAAGTGAAACACGTCCCCAGTCCTACATATGGGCCTATGTAGGAGTTTTTGTAGTTTAGGCCAGGGCACCCTAACAAAAAGTGGCCCACATTTGCGGATTGCTCCTTTTCACAAACACTGCTTCAATGTTTTTAGTATTATAACAAGCATTTACAATGCAACGGTCTCGGCATTGTTAAAGTTAGAGCTATTGGCATTGCTCATGACAATGCCGTTTCTTTAAATGTTTTAAAAACAAAAACATTAACAAAAATAATGTCATGAGCAATGCCAATAGCTCTAACTTTACCAATGCCGAGACCGTTGCATTGTAAATGCTTGTCATCACATACTAGCACTTCACTCACCAGAACTCCCAGAACCGCTCAGGCATGGGCCTTTGTTTAATAGATATTTGCTGAGAAATGAGATTAATACAAAGTTTTGACTTGAGAAAGCATCCAGCATTATTAAAACACATTTATCTGTAGGGCATGTATATCACAGTCCTACCTACCGGAAATGCAATGTATGACACTCTGGAGATACTTAAAATGTTACTTAGCTCTTGTTAAAAAATATTCAGTGGAACAAGGCTGAATTCTCAAGCATGGGCCGGGGAAAACATGGCGGCCAGCTAGGGAGTCTGGTCGTGAGTGCCGGGAAAGGTGGCGTGTTGCAAGGCTGAATAGACCCGTGTGCGACGAGAAAAAGGAATTTCGGAATACCTGACGCTTTGTAACGTGGTGTGCGTTCTTCGTCCTTCGGTTTCGGCCGCTTTCGCGATCATTGCGGCGGTGTATGGCGGCGGAGGACGCGGAGAAAATTCCACTGCAGAAGGCGGCGGCGGAGGAGGGGCCTCCAGAGGAGCCGCCGGAGGAGCTCATCGTAGTGGCAGGAACGGAGCATTGGAGCCGGGCTGCTGTAGAGCGAGGTAGAGGGAGGCGGGCGGTTTCTAGGATTCAGTACTGTGCGGGAGGGGCGGTGGGGAGGGGAACCGCCAGCAAGCAAGGCAGTAAACCTATTTCTCTCCCTAAAATTGAAGTGGCTCCACAGATTTCCGGATACATCTCTGCAGGTTGTTTGGAGGTAAAGGGCAGAGAGGTGGACACCTGCCCCAAAACAAAAGCCAAAACATATAAAAAAATAAATACAGGATATGCATTGAGAAGTATAGGGAAGGCAGCGGGGGAGGAAATTGTAAACATACAACAGAGGAGCAAAACCCACACAGGAATTTCTCTTAAGAGCAATTTAAAAAGACAGACGAGGCAAACTAACAGGACGGGAATACTAGGCAAGAAATTCACTGTCAACCCTTCTTTAAACGCATACTTTAAACCAGTCCCTAAGACACTCGTACTCTCAAGAGGTCGTGATCCAACAGATACAGTGCTGGGTGAAGCAGGGGAAAGAGGGCTAAAGTCAGCCGACCTGACAACTGGGCTCAACAGTAGTTTGGCAGACTGGGCTGATCATTTGAGTCCAAATAGGTATAAGGTTTTAGAGATGGAAGAAGAAAATCAAGAGGGGCTGGAGGCAGATGGAGTATTGGGTAGCCCACTGGGTAGTCCAGGCGGGGGGGGTCCCTCCACCATGGCAGAGCCACTAAGGTCCGAGGGAGTCCTAGAGAGTAAGGATGGAGGGAGCGAAAGTTTGTCGGGAGAGGTTCATCCGGATAGTGTGGTTATCGCCATGCATAGGGGGTTTGAGGAGTCTAAAGCAAAGCAAGATGGGATCAGGGAGGCAGTGGGGTTATTGGAAGCCAAATTTGATGAGCTAAACTTGCGCACAGAAACACTTGAGCTGGAGGTCAAGGTGATTCAAGGCAAGGTTGATGAGAATAGCAAGGAGCTAGAGGAGGTCAGATTCAGGAAGAGGGCCTATGAGGAACGCTTGGAAAAGTTGGAAAACATGCAGCGAAGGAATAATTTAAAAATTTTGAAGCTTCCAGAGGGAAAAGAAGGGGATGATATAAAAGGTTTTATTGTCCATCTATTGAAAACTGATTAACAGCTAGAAGAAACAGAAGAGGAGATTTCTCTAGATATTCAGAGGATACACCAAGACCCTTCCAGACTGAATCCAAATCGCTTAAAACCCAGAAGGATCTTGATAAACTTCTTAACGTATGGTTTAAAAGAGAAGATCCTAGCGGTTGCGCTGAAGAAGGGCTCATTAACTGTTGGCGAAGCAAAAATAGAGGTTAGGTCAGATCTCTCTGTGGTAACTGCAAACAGACAGTGGGAGTTGGGTAAAAGAATTGAGCCTCTGAGGAGGTTGGGAGCTACGGTACAGCTGAAATTCCCAGCTTTTTTTAAAGTAATGTGGAATAACAAAATGCACACCTTTAGAGCGGTGGAAGATGTTGATAGTTTTTTGGAGTATTGTCAGGGCGGAGGTTCATAACTTTGGTGCCACCACGGGTCACGGAGGGTAAAATAGTATAGTGGTGAGATTAACACGTCCACTGAAACCGGCACTCGAAAGGCCTAGGTTGGGCCTAATGATATTGGTTGGGTTTTCCCGGGAGGGGGGTGGGGGGCTGAGGGGCAGAGCGGTAGGAAAGGGAGGGGGGGTTGGTGTGGGAGGGCGGTGGGGAAAAAAACTTTTCAAAAAAAGTTCTCTTGAGTTACTTTTCACCTGGGTGTTAAAGAGATGGAAGTGGGTGTGTGATGGTGGAGGGTAGGATAGCGGCGGTGACTTGGATGTCATGGAATGTAAATGGCCTAAGGGTTAAAGCCAGGAGGGATAGGATTATGAAATATTTGAGAGATGTCCCAGCAAATATTATGATTCTTCAAGAGTCCCATTTAACAGAGGAAGAGAGCAAGAAATTTATGGGTTCACTTCGGTGGTTAAAATATGCTTTCTACACGCCACAGACGGCGGTAACTAAAGGCATTGCTTTGCTGGTTAGAAATGGATTAGATTGCCAGGTTGAAGGTAAGATGGCAGAAACTAAAGGCAGGTGGCTGATAGTAAACTTGAAGATAGGTGGCCTTATGTATAATGTTATAGGATATTACGGGCCAAATCAAGACGATGTTGGTCCATTGGACGAATTAGCTAAAGAGATGATGGGCCTTACAGGCTTTATAATTTTTGCTGGGGATTTTAATACAGTGTTGGACGCCAAGCTAGATAGATCAGTGAATAGTAGAGCCCAGGCAAATAGTAAAATGGCATCTAGATTAAGGGGCTTGATTGATCAGTTTGGACTGTGTGATGTGTGGAGACAGAGGGCAGGGGAGAATGTAGGTGTTAAAAGGAATAAATGAGCGCAGGCATGGTCTTGTATTAACGATAGATGATTTATTATTCAGATCCAAATCACATGTTACAGGTTATCAGGAGATGTTCTGTTCCTTCTTAATGCCCCACCAGGAGCAGCGTCCTCCCTGCTCAGCCCCTTCTCACCAACTGATCCCACTAGAATCCAAACCACCCTCAACATTCTATCATACCTCATCAAAGGCTGAGCAGGCAGGCAGAGAACCAGAGTAGGGAGAGAGTATAGATAATAAGCACATTACAACACATCTCCCCCCTTATAATATTTGAAAACAATCAACATGTGTTATGATGATACAACACTCACTGAGCATAGGAGGATGCATTAATAACAACTAATTAAACAACACCCCCCCCAGCGATAATGATCATATACAGTAAAATGCATGAAGATAAATTTAACACACATTTAGTAGAAAAGGAAAATGAATAACCAAAACATTAAACACCATCCTTGCCCTGATAATGATCAAAAACAAAATTGCAAAGTTAGCATGAAAACTCACACTACAACTATGGGTACCAGACACTACACCCCACAACGTACCCATTGTGCCTCATATGAAGGCCCAACACTGCGGCAGAACAGGGATCTACAACCCTAAGCTGCACCAACTAAAACAAGACAGATCTACCACTAAGACAGATCTAAGACTGAAACTAAGCAAATCCAAACTTACTTTAAGACACCAGCAAATCTAGGGCATTTTAACCCCAACACTCATGCAAACACCACGGGTACTCTTAACCCAAGACAAATTGCAAGGCAACTATAACCTCAAAAAGACCTCGCAATAAACTATGGGTAACCATAACCCATGACAAATTTAGGGTATCCCTTAACCCTAAAACATACTCGCAAAACACTATGGGTATATATAACCCAAGTCAAATCTAGGGTATCCCTTAACCCTAAAGCACACTCGCAAAACCGTATGGGTATTTATAACCCAAGACAAATTTAGGGTATCCTTTAACCCAAGACACACCCTCACGTGGGTGACTCTAGACCATTTAGGGTATCCATTATCCCTATCCAAACACAGGGTAAACATTAAACCCAAGACACACCCCAAAAACACATCTTAAGGGTAACTATACTTGACAATTTAAGGTATCTCTAAACCCTAACAAATACAGGGTAACATTAACCCCAAAATACACCCAAACATATCTTATAGGTAACTAAACTGACAAATCAAGGTATCCCTTAACCCTAAAACACACTCACAATTAACTGAAAATACACAAGCAAGAAAAGATATAGCGCTATAGCGCTAAGAAGTGCTCCACAACTGTGTATAACAGCACAAAATGCTGACCGCTTGCAAAACGAAAAACATACGAAGTCACAAGTCTCCAGCGTCCACAGGGTGCACATACCAAAAACACTTGACAGATGAAGAAAATAGTGAAGTAGAAATCATGAAGACACCGCGTCGTCACTGGCACACATGTCGACATGCAGGAAACTTTATTGAAAAAAAACGCAACACATTGGTTGGCAGAAAAAAAAATGAACTCAGCAACTCTGCGCTAATCAGGAACCCCCAAAAGGAAAAGCAACAGCGGACGCCAGCCACAAGATGGCGGCACGCTGCCAACGTCGTTGCAGAGTGGCTCACGGCGCGTCGGTGCACACCACACGTCCCAACAGCAGCCAGGAAGCACAACAGAACCCACCATCGTCATGGAAGTCATGGACGTCAGCGATGAAACAGCGCGATCTCCTAGAGGCAGGTAAGTGTCCACGCGCTTATTGCAGCACGCGCCTCAGCTTTTGAATATGAAATGAGAAGCCAAACCAACTGTAAAACGCTGCCAGTGACCGAACACAATGAAAGTCACAAAACTCAAAATGCGCCGAAAAATTGTACAATAGTCATTACCCACTGAATCTTGCTGCATATAAACAAAACTATGCCAATTGTAGCAAAACGTTGTATGTTAATTGTGCAGGATCTTCATCACGCTGGCAATGCCAACCAGCAAAATCGTGCCCAAAACATCGATCACACACCACGCTTTTAAAGACGAAATGCAAAGATTGGCATGTTCATGACTTCTTTAAACTGGCTTTGACTGGAAAACACACTTTGTTGAATTAACATGACAAACCTCAATGTTAAAATTATTTCTTAAAGTCTCTGGGGGAACTTGACAGCACTTCCACTCTGAGGCACTGTGAAAACTTGCGAGCAACACATTCTTGTTGGTCCTCAGGGAAACTCCTCTACATGAAGACACACTTCCAAAACAGCAGAAATTGGCAGGTCCAGGTTAGGGCTGACCATTCCCAAATGGTCAGAAATGTCCAAAACCACAGTCAATTTAGTCTTTTGGGGAAGCACTCACCCAAATCCATCATCTGGCACGTCCACGACAGGGCTGACCGGTCTTTAGGTCACTGGTGGGGCTTGTGGAGTGCAAGATTACTTCTTTTTTTTTTTATGCGCTTCTTCAGTTCCAAGTTCATCCAAAGTAGGCCCTTAAGTTTCACAAGTCCAAAATCCTTTGAAGGTACACGCAGGTTCTTTAACTCGTCGCCAGTGTTAAAAGGAATAAATGAGCGCAGGCATGGTCTTGTATTAACGATAGATGATTTATTCTTCAGATCCAAATCACATGTTACAGGTTATCAGGAGATGTTCTGTTCCTTCTTAATGCCCCACCAGGAGCAGCGTCCTCCCGGCTCAGCCCCTTCTCACCAACTGATCCCACTAGAATCCAAACCACCCTCAACATTCTATCATAC
This sequence comes from Triturus cristatus, assembly GCF_964204655.1. Classification (NCBI taxonomy): domain Eukaryota; kingdom Metazoa; phylum Chordata; class Amphibia; order Caudata; family Salamandridae; genus Triturus; species Triturus cristatus. Next base: position 965,133,644 of record NC_140579.1, on the reverse strand, counting down.
CTCATCAAAGGCTGAGCAGGCAGGCAGAGAACCAGAGTAGGGAGAGAGTATAGATAATAAGCACATTACAACAGTAGGCTACACCTTTTATAACAAAAAGTATAGCCACAGATCTAGAATTGACTATTTTCTAATAGACGCAAGATTAGTGGATAAGGTAAAACAAATTATGCATGTAGGAGTACACCTATCTGATCATTCAGCGGTTACTTTAGAAGTTGCGATAGGGACTCGCAATTTGGATTCAGCCTGGAGGTTGGATCGTACAGTTTTGTATGACCAGGAGGCAATGCAGTGCCTTCAGCAGGAAGTTGAAGCATTTATTGAACATAATGTGGGCTCGGCTAGGATAGACAGTGTATGGGAGACAGCTAAGGCTTTTCTTCGGGGTAGGCTGGGTGCTATGGGGGCAAGTAGAAGAAGAGCTTATTTCTATGAAGTAGAACGTCTGGAACTTGAAATCCGGCAGGGTGAAGCAGTTATTGTAAACAGGGGGAGAGCCCCGAAGGAAGAGATTGTTCAAAAACTGGTAGAACTGAAAGAGGAACTAGCCATTGTGGTGAATAATAGGGTAAAAGAAAAATGGGAGGCCAGTAGACTGGCCCATTTCGAATATGGAGAGGGCACAAGTAAATTATTAGCCTGGAAAGCTAGGAAAGACCGGATAAGGAATATGATTAAAGAAGTGAAAGCAGGTGAAGCAGGGAGTATGGCTACAGAAACAAAGGATATCGTGGAGGCTTTTTATAAATATTTTGAGGAGGTGTATAGGGAAGATTTGATTCCGGACAGGCAGCGGATAGAGGATTGGGTAAAAGTTTTAAAGCCTTTAACTGAAGATTTCCAGAATTTCTTGAACCAGGAGATAAGTCAGGGAGAAGTAGAGGAGGCCATTAGACAAGCTAAGAAAGGCAAGGCACCTGGCCCAGACGGCCTTCCGGCAGAAGTGTATAAGAGTTTATCTGGGAGTTTGATATCGCTATTAACTAAGGTGTTCAACAAGGTTTTTCTTGGTAGCACAGAGCTTCCTGCATCCTGGAATCAGGCAAACATAATTGTTATTCCAAAACCTGGGAAATCACCAAAATATATGGAGTCGTACAGGCCTATCTCACTTTTAAATAGTGACTATAAACTGTTCGCAAAGATCATGGCAGATAGGCTGGGTAAGGTGATTCCATATATTGTTCATGAAGATCAAAAGGGGTTTATCAAGGGCAGGTATTTAAAGGAACTAACGTTCTCTCTGATAGGAAGCATTGATGTTGCTGTCGAACAGACGCTTCCCTTGGCGGTTGTTGCTCTTGACGCCGCCAAGGCTTTTGACCGCGTAAATTGGGTCTTTCTGAAGGCTTTAATAATGCACCTACGGTTGGGGGAAAACTTTGGTCAAGCTTTAGTACGTCTCTATCAGTCACCTACCTCTAGAGTATTAGTCAATGGAGTATTAACAAAGCCCATAAAGGTAATGAGGGGTACTAGGCAGGGATGTCCCCTATCCTCTCTTTTTTTTTATCTTTATATTGAACCGCTGGCTTGTAAGATTAGGGAGGTAGATAGTATCCCTCCTTTTAAGTTTCAGGGATGGACTAGAAAGATCGGCCTCTACGCGGATGATATAGTTATCTTAACGTCTGACTTGAAACAAACATTGGCCACAATAGATACCATCACAAAGAACTTTGGCGAAGTCTCAGGGTATGGCTTAAATACTGATAAAACTGAAATCATGTCCTGGAACCTGGCAACGGAGGCTGTAATTCCTAAAAAGCAGATCAGATATTTGGGGGTCCAAATTACTCAGGACATAAAGCAGCTCTCCACAACTAATTTTGTTAAAGCCAGGAAGGATATTTCCATGCTAATGAGGGGCTGGAGTCATCTTCCATTAACCATTTCCGGTCGTGTTAACTTGGTTAAGATGATGGTGTTGCCGAAGATAACTTTTTTATTTGATTCTATTCCTCTTATGTTTGAGAAGGAGGGGTTGGCAAAGTTGCAGAGTGAGATGGGGTCATTCATCTGGTCATCTAAGGGATCACGATTATCATGGAAAAAAATTAGGAGAAAGTGTGTGAAGGGAGGTCTGGCAGCCCCGGATTCTCAGATATATTCTTTGGCCTTTCTGCTCAAGAATTGTAGAATGCTTCTGGGTACTCCAGGGAACTCGGTTATAGGGGAATTACTTTCTGCTTTGTTGAGAGTTGAGAAGATCAAACAGGCTGGTTTTATGTATAAATTTTCGGATCAAAAATATTTCAAAAAAGTAAGACTGAAGGTCCTAAGAGATTTGGCTACGGTCTGGTATCGGGTCAGGAGGGCCACAAAAATTCCATATTTCACCTGGGAAACTCCGGGCGCCCCTAGTTGGACGGAAGATGCATTGGCAAAGGCATTAAAAACAGAAGGTCCTCAGAAATGGGGCGAGTTATTTGTAGACGTAAGTTTATTGCCGTGGTCTGTTTGTGAGTTGCACTGGGGCTGTAAGTTTTCTAAATTCAAATATGTTCAGATTCAAAGCTGGGTAGCCAGGAAAGAACATCTCATCGGGCGGCATAATGACTTTGAAGAAAAGCTGGCATCGGATGTTCGTATTAAAAAAGAAGTGGTGATGTGGTATTGGGATATTGTGGAGATGGAGGATGGCCCTTTTTTACTGCCGGAGACAATGGCAAGTAACTATGTTGATTCTATATAAGGTGGTAAAGCCTGCGAATTTAAGAAGGAACCATCTGTTCACTCTCCACAGGGCGTATTGGACTCCAAAGAGGTTGGCCACATTTAAGGATGGTGGAAACGTACGGTGCCCTAAATGCAATAGCCCAAATGAGGACGATATTCATATGTTTGCCACATGCCCGGCGATCAAGGATTTTTGGGGCGCTGTGAGTAATTGCCTATCAGTGGTGCTAGAGCAAAGTATCAAGGTAAGCCCCGAAAAGATTATTACAGGAAGACTGGACTTACAAGGTAAGGGCCTTGATGATAAAATTAAGTTGGTGTTCTATGCTATTTTGTTGGCCCGGAGGGAAATTTGCAGAATGTGGGTTTCGCCAGATCCTCCGACAGATTTGACCTGGATTAGAGCTATGAGAGGTATAGGCAAATTGGACATGGTGGGTCAATATAAAAAGAAGTACAGATTTTGGACTTTATTCTTGAAACACTATGGGTGAAGGGCAGGGATATAAGATGTTTAAACCGTGGCTCATTGAAAAGAGGAAAAGAATGGTCCTATGATTAAGTTGCTTCGAAATCTCTTGGAGGAAACTTGCTTTGGTAGGCTTGGTCATGGCATGGTACCCCCCTCCGCCTCCTAGTAAGCAATAACTTCTCATATATGAGACGAAAATCACCCTAGGGCGCTATAGAGAGAGAAAGGGTGGGAAGTGGCGTATGAGGACTGAAAAAAAAAAAAAAAAAAAGGCTGAATCCTCAATGTTTATCCATTTTTTTTGTCAAGAACAATGCTTTTGATGCATATATTGACTTGCTATTGAGCAAATAATACAATGAAAAGCCCCAACTTTGCTTCTGTTTTGAAGTTTGCGCGTTTTGCTTCAGCTACTGGACTGCAGTAACACAAATTTTCCAGAGCCATGGGACTAATGAGTACCCAAAGATGGCTTTTAAGAGTCATAAATCGGCATGAAATCCGATCCAGAAGCAGAAATTGCCGTCAATAAACTTGGAGTGCATGGGGAGATTGTACAGTTACGCACAAACTAAGCCTGTGTCTTAGAGCAAGTCACGCACCTGCAGAATTGTTGCTTTACATGGCCTCCCTTCCAAATTCCTCCACCTGAATTTACACTAGAAGTGGCACCAGAAATGTGAACATGCCATACTGCACTCGCTACGTCTATGTCGATGTCTTTCGCAACCTGCATCTAGCATGACAATGTGAACAAAAAATATAGTAGCCCCTAAAACTTAGTATTGAACAAGAAGATAGAACCATATTCATTCGCAGTAGCTGGCCACTTCAGTGAACTATTTCAGGAGTCCACTTTTTCCCTGGTGTATTTTCTGCTTATAGTACAGTATATTTTAATAGTTAGAACGCTTTACAGTTTTCCATACTTGAGGCAGCTGTTTTTGATAATTAACCTTTTAGCATTTCAGGTACATTTTAAAGGTGTGTAGTGTTTATATATTTACAAGATGTGTTTTGTAACTTTTGGTTTCTTTTAACAACAACAAAAAGCGAAAGCAAGCTTTGAATTAAATTCAGCACACGCTTTGCATTTGTACAAACATTTGATTGATGAAATTGTTTTTGAATAAAAAGAAAGTTGTTTTAATTTGTTCAATGCGGTTCTGGTTTTAATAACATCTATCTGGACCATAATCTTCCTTCTGGTTTAGCTCTATGAAAAACAATCTTTTCCTTTTATTACTTTCCATGAAGGCCCAAATGGTAAATAGCTCCTGAAAAAAGAAACCAGAATTGTGACCACACATTCCTCTCCATGACTTATGTGTTAAGTTCAACGTGATGATCAGATGCCCAAGCTCATTTCGCACCACTAAAAGGGCTAGGTGAATAAATATAATAGAAACTATTCAAACTTCACAACCTTTTCCTAGGAGCATTACGCAGGTTCTAAGTTGCTATTGCGTTCATTTTAAATCATAACTACGTGAGCACTAATGCTTTTATAGATGCCATTATCATCCACCAGTGCATCTCTTAGGTCACCGCCAAACTTCTTCCAAAACAATAGCTTAGACTCCAGAACCCTCATCTCCAAACCTAGCGTTTGTATTGTTGCTGTTTATGAAATGCTAAAATCACCCTTATGTTAGAATGCTTGACTGCTGAGATGCAATGAAGAACTGCGTGGGTGGTCTACCTAACCATTGATCACATTAAGGATTAGGGGGCATATGTATCAAAAACCGTATTTGCGATTCTCAAATAGCGATTTTTTGAGAATCGCTATTTGAGAATTGCAAAACGGGATGTATTTAAAAATTCGCACATATTTTGTGAATTCTTAATATTCCTTAACTGCGATTAGCAAATTGCGAAATCGCAATTAAGGAATACCTTCCCATTCATTCCTATGGGCCAGGAGGCCCATAGGAATGAATGGGAAGTAATTCTCAAATTGCGAATTGCAATTTGCTAATCGCAAATTGAGAATAATTTCAAAGGTGCAAGGGTGTCATGATGACACCCTGATGCACCCCTGAAATGAACATGTGTGCGCATATGGCGCACATACATGCCCTAAGGGCATGTATGTGCGCCACATGGCACTTTGAAAAATGCCAAAAATTGCATTTTTCAAAGAAATCGCAAATTACAACCAACTTGAAGTTGGTGGTAATTTGCGATTTCTTAAGGAGAATTCGCACAACTTGCGTGCGTGTTACATAGCATTTAAGGAATCGCAATTTGCGATTCCTTAAATGCTTACGCAAAATTAAGGAATCGCAAAATTAGCAATTCCTTAATAATGCGATGCGAAATGTCACATACATCGCGTTTTGCGATTTTGTATTCGCAAACGCTGTTTTTTTGCGATTCGCAGCGTTTGCAAATACAAAATCGTTTGATACATATGCCCCTGGGAACCATAAAAAGTACGATAAAATATCTGATACGGATGAATGATTTACTGACCATGGGGTTGATTATGAGTTTGGCGATCCCTCCAGTGGTCCAACTGCCGTATTACAGGTACGACGCTTGGACAGCATTAGGACAGCCGCAACCGCCAGGGATCCACGATTCCTCTGGAGTGACACAGCAGTCTAGGGCATCAATATGCAGTCAGTGCAGCTGCAGCACCACCAAGCAGATGGCGGTGAGGCCGCCATGAAAAGTGTGACGGTCCTCAAACTAAGGGGGCTTACAGGGCCCCCTGTTGCCCCTGTGCATGGGGGTGCACCCTGTCTGTATGCACCCCCTGTTCCAGCACAACATGATCTTTACAGCCCATGCCATGCTGGAATGAGCTGTGGGGGTCCAACGGCGCTGCTGTTCTAAGGCTCTCCTATGAGCATTTGAAAGGCAGTGCCATGGGCCAGCTGCCGCAGAACTGCCCGCCCGCCCGAATTACATCTTGTAATCCGGCGGGCGGTGGAGTTTGGTAGTGTGGGAGCGGGGAGGTGGCATGCCGCCCCACTCCTACACTACCAAACTCATAATCAGGCCCTTAATCAACAAGTGGAGACATTTCCACGGACCTTGGTGGCAAAGAAAGACCATCCATTGAGTGATATGGTGGACTGTTAGACCTGGCTTCTCAGCGGGTTTATCCCCAGACTTTTTGGCCTCCTGTTTTTTACCCTGTTTTTGTTGGTTTTATGACTCTGAGTACTTTGCCACTGCTGATCAGTGCAAAAGTGCTTATGCTCTCTGTGTAAATTGTTATTATGGACTGGTGTTTCCATGATTGGCTTGTTTGACTTAATACTAAGTCCCTAGTACAATGTACTGTGTGTGCCCAGGGCCTGTAAGTCAAATGCTGCTAGTCGACCTGCAGCACTGATTGTGCCACCCACACAAGCAGCCTTGCAAAAGGTTCTCAGACCTGCCATTGCAAAATCTGTGTGCAGTCTGGTACTGTCATGTCGACCTGGCAAGTGCACCCACTTTCCAGGCCCTAACCTGCCCTTTTCTTACATGTGAGTCACCCCTGAGGTAGGCCCAAGGTACCCCTGTGGGCAGAGTGCAGTGTATGTGAAAGGTAGGACATGTCCTGATGTGTGCAACATGTCCTAATAGTGAACTACAGCAAATTTCGTTTTTCACTATTGAAAGGCTATCTGTCCCATAGGATAGAATGGGAGTTTATTTATAACACCTTATAAATATAACTTCCCATTGGTATCAGATAGGAAGGTAAAGTTTAGTATGCCTGAACTCAGAATATAAAAATGCATCTTTTAGTGACAATGATTTTTTTATTAAATGTTTGAAAATACCACTTTTAGAAAGTGTGTATTTTCTTGCTTAGCCATCCTGTGTGCCTCTGCTGGCTTGTGGATTGACTGTCTGGCTTTGGAATGACAGGGGCTGGTGATGTACATTCACTGTAGACAGCCTCTGGAGGGTTGAGATGTGTCCTGCCTTTCCTGGATGAGTCAGGGCTGAGCTGAATAGACCTGGGCTGCATTTAGAGTAGGGGGAGATTTCCTTTCACCTGAATGGGCCCTGTCTGCCTTACACAATGCTGTCTGCACCTCCTGCCAGGAAGCTGGACCAAAGAGGACAGAACTGGTTTTGACTGAGCACAGAGCCTCTGCTCCACAAGAGAACAAAGAGAAATGGAATATAAATATTGGGGCCCAGGTCCCAGAACTTGTTATTACTTCTGGACTCAAGAGGACCCTCAACCAAGGAGAAGAGCTGGGAAAGCTGAAGAAGAAGTACTGCCCCTTTGCTGTGTGTTGACTAGGGTTGGCCTGCAGTGGCTGCTTTTGCCAAGGAAAAGGAAAAGTACTTTGATGTGTGCTGTGCAACCTGCTTGAAGAAGATCTCCAAGGGCTTGAAGTAGAGCTTGCCTCCTGTTCTGAAGTCTCATGGACACAAAGACTTCACCACAAGCTCCCCTGAACTTCCTTGCTGGGAGTTCTGACCTGCCAAGAGGTGTTGGGTCTCTCGAGGTTGTTTCTGCTGCTGGAGGCTGGAAAAGAGAAGCAACTTAAGAAGCGTGACCCATCCGCACTTGTTTCCGACGCATAGCCGGCGTGTGGGAAGAATTTCCACACATCGCCAGTGTGCCGCTGAAGAAACCGACGCAGCACCTGCCCACGGCTGGAGAAGTCGCCTCACGCCAAAACCCAAGCACCAATCTACGAAGTGCGAGATCAGCGCACTGATTCTGACGCAGGCCCTGCTGTACGGCTGCAAGAACCGACACATCGTGGGACCGTGGCTGGAGAGTCTAACGCAGCGTCGTTGCCGCCGCATCTAGAGCCATTGCATCCCCAATCCCCACGCATTGCACCGGGGCACCATGTCTACATCAACGCTGGAGCCGCAATAAGAAACCAACGCATAACACCCCCGCACAGTAAGAAACCGACGCATCACCTCCCCTTCAGTAAGGAACCAAACCACCACCTCTTTCTGCGTGGCAGTAAGGAACCGGCAAATCACCTCCCCTGAAGTAAGGAACTGACGCATCACCTTCCCTGTGGTTTTTGTTTATGATTTTGATGCATCCAAAGTACTTTGTGTTGCTGAAAGTGTTGCATCTATAGTTTGCTTTGGACAGAACTGTTTTTTCCTTCTAAGAATCACATCTTGATTATTGTTTGTTGTAATTTTGTCGTTTTGGTCTTGTTTGGTTTAGATAAAGTTGACTTATTTTTTCTAAACTGGTGTGGTGTCTATTTGTAGTGTTTTCACTGTACTACTGTATGTGTGCACAAATGCTTTACACACTGCCTCTGAATTAAGCCTGTCTGCTCGTGCCATGCTACCAAGGGGGTAATCAGGGGTTATTTTAGAAGTGTATCCCCCTTTCCCTGACTAGGTAGAAGGGTCCCTACTTGCACAAAGGTGCAAACCATTGCCAACGAGAGACCCACATTTCTAACATGGACTAACCCATTAAGATCTAGGCAGTAAAATCGTAGCAGTACCACGTCATGGTCCATCAACCAACCAATGTCACTACATTACCTCCCATCATCCCACTGGAACAGACCAGCAATTGTCTAAAATATGTTGCCCTTACCCGTCCCTTCAGAACCACCAACTAATACAAGGCATAAAAATCTGGTACATCCAGCATGAATTAGGAACGGCCACAAGGGATGGTCGTGCTTCTCTCCAGAGTCGTACCGGTCGACCAATGTGGCTCAGTTAAAAAAGGTCTGTTCACCCCATTTGCTTGCTGAGCATAGCTTGGGAATGACCATAGCAAGACCTCCGGAGCATGTGGGGTCGAACCTGTCCTATAACATAGGTATATTGTGCCACTCGCAGTAGGATGGAGACAGGTTGGGTGCCACATCTCTTATCCAGCACATATTCCCCTACATTCATACGGACTAGTCTTCCATTCAAATAGGCGAGTTTGAAGGAGGCACCTGGGCTGAGCCATCCTGCCACACTCTGGAGTTGGGTGGCCAAATAGTAAGACTCAAAGTCTGGACCTCCCAGTTCCCCCCATCCAACGGGAGATACAGAGTTTCTAAGACTACTATTCTCATGTTTGCTCCCCACACCAGTTCTGTCAGGAATGTGTGGAGCTGTTGAAAAAAATAACGGGTCAACTGCAAAGGAATATCCGCAAAAATAATATATTATAATTAGGGCTCCCGGTTTTATGGTATTTATTTTTCTCACATTTCCGTCTGTATTTATCCATATTTATTTTTTGCACATTTAATCTGTATTTACCCACATTTATTTTTGTCGCATGAAAAAAAGAGGCTGAAACTAGTATTTTACCACATTTATTTAAATTGACATGCACACTTGCACTAGGTTGTTATAGCTGTTTTTTTTAATTGGATCCTATGCTAAATGCATTATTCACATTAGGAGCGTCCCTGCCTTCCTTTCAGACTGCAGGCAAGTTTCTTCCTACCCTGATGAGGCATGCCGCCCTCTCACCCCAGATCGTTCCACCCCTATGGCCCTACTGAGGGAAAGCATGCTCTCCTGTCTGGTGGCTGATCGGCGAGGGGAGGCCCTCCCCATCACTACCCTGAGAAGTGAAACCTCTCTAGCACCCAGGGCCGGCTTTAGTGCTGTTGGCGCCCTGTGCGACAATGTTTGTTGGCGCCCCTCCCCCCCCCCCAATGACCACCTCCACCACGGATTCTCTCACTAGCACCCTTTAACAGTGACCAAGTCACCATAACCACACTCTCTCAGATGCATTGAATTAGTTATATAGCGCCACTCATACCAGTGTAGGGTGTCCGAGCACTTTGCATCACACACACATTACACAGAGACAATCAATCATACAAGTGTAAATCAGTGTATAGGAAATGTTACTTAAGCCAAAGGACTGAAAGTGTAGGAGTCACATGTCACCCATACTGGTAGGCAGTATAGTTTAAGAAAGCGTTTGTGCTTCTCCACACCAAGCAGAGTCGAAAAAGAAACAGCATAGTTGGGAGTTTTCTTTAATAATAAGAATCGATTTCTAGCCAAATTAACCCTTCTTGCAACATTAATCAATGTTCTAATAATGTATACTTTGCAGTGTGTATGCAGCTCTAGGATGAAAGTTAATAGCACACTATCCTATATTAGGACTTTAAATTATAAATTGCAAGTAACAAAAGGATGTCTCTTTTGAAAGCAGTAATCTGCTGACCTGTTTACATCATACGCACTCTGTAATCTACTTGATACAAGTTCTTTGCAGCAGGCATATTCACCCTCTGCACTAACTTCACCTAAGTCAAAACCTCAACTATACAAAACGCTGATCTCTCTCCAGGAAAATAATTAATCACACGAGTTTTCTTGACATTTATGTGAGGCCTGGTATTTGCAGGCGGAAAGAAACGCAGCAGCAGGTGCTTCAAAAGCTTAATAAACTTTCAAACGCGGCGCCCCCAGGAAGCCAGCACCTGGTGCGGTGGCACCGTTCGCACCGCCCTAAAGCCGGCCCTGCTAGCACCTAGGGCCTATGGAGACAAGAGCAATATCCAATAATTTTGGCCCGGAAATCCTGGAATGGAACCACCTATTTATTATACCCGCTGGATTTCGTTGCCATCACATGCCCCACTCTTGCTCACCCTGTGTGGTATGGATATGAGGTATGAGTGTTGGGCTCACCTCGCTTGAAAATCGCCGGCATTGCAAGGCATATCTGAGCTCACTCAATCCGTCTTGGGAGCCGCAATCTTGGGTTCCTGCCAGGCGTGCCTCAATCCCTCTAGGACCCATCCCTCTGTTTAAAGTGACCGTCGCTCCACCTTCAACAATCTACTATTTTTAAAATAAATGGTGTTCTTAATGCTCTTCCCTTTGACCCCCTCCGTGCCCTGCCATATCAACCTCCTTCCCCCTCCCATTCAACAACAAAAACAAAAGTTTGCTGGGGCTTCAGCCGATGTCCTGGGGTGTTTTCACACCACTTAATGGACATTGGCTGCTTGCATTGCTCCTACAATTTACACCTTGCCTGACCACCGCTGTGAGGGGTCCTGGAGGGTCTCTGTAGACACGGCGCTCCCATCTGCACTTGTTCACCCCTCTTCGGAGTGGCAGTTTGAGGGCAGCAGTTTAAGATTTCTTTCAGCAGCCCCTGTGCACCTCTCACTCAGATTTTATAGAGGAGCACAGAGGCGGCAGGAGCATCTGTTTTGTAAGTATTTTCCCGTTTTTATATATAAATACAGACAAAAACCAAAAGGTTTTCCGTCTGTATTTATATGTAAAAATCCGTTTAAACGGAAAACCGGGAGCCTTAATTATAATTAAGGCTTCCGGTTTTCTGTTTTTACTGATTTTTACAGATAAATACAGACAAAAAACAATGTGTTTCCTGTCTGTATAAAATTTTGAAAACGGAAAAATTCTGAAAATGGTACTTCTTCCGAGAGCCTCTCTGTGCTGTCTTTCATGAATTCCAGGCTACAGCTAGGCAGACAGACAACATGGAGAGTTAAAAAACAGGATGAGATTTCCTTAAATACAGGCATATGTTTACATATATTTTTAGTTATAAGTGCTAATATGTACCTGTAAGTGTAGTCTTTTGTTACACATTAATTTGCTAAAACGTGACAGGTATCCATGTATGAGTGCACGTCGAAGAGTTAAATAAATGTGGAAATATACCATTTTACAGCTCCATTTATTCTCAGAACACAAAATAAATATGGGTAAATACCAATAAGATGGCCCAAAAATGAATATGGATAAATACAGACAGAAATGTTAAAAAAATAAATACCATAAAACCGGGAGCCCTAAATATAATCTGGTCAGTAACACCATTTTGTTCAAAGCCACCAAGCCCATTATTGACAATGGGAGCCTGCACCAAAAGCCTATGGAAGCCCTGGCTGATGTCAATGCCTGCCCAAGATTGCTCTGTAGCCTATCTTGTTGGTCTATATACACCTTGACTCCAAGACACTTAAAGATGCCGCGTCAACTGGAAATCCAAAAACTACTTGGGAGGACAGCTGGCAGGCGCCTCCCTCCTTCAGTGGAAAGAGACTTGACTTGTCCGCATTCACATGTATACCAAAGTATGTCCCTTATCAATGAAGTTAATTGAATAACACTGGTAGGCCTAAGGTATGGTCTTGAATGAATTGCAAAATGTCATCTGTGCATAGCAAGATGGTGTGTGTGCAACTGTGGACATTCTTGCTACGAATAAAATGTGTTCTAAATGTTCCATGGCCAGTGCTAACAACAATGGGGAGAAAGGACGCCCATGCCGCGTCTCTTGCTGCACAGGGCAAGCTTCTGAAATCATGCTCCTGTTTAATTATGCCGTTCCCGAAACCAATGTGTCTCATGGTTGCCCAAAGAAAGCTCTCCTCAAGGGAGTTCAGAGCCTTCTCCATTTGTATGTAGGCCGCAGCCGACTCAGGGTACTCCGCAACACTACTTAGAATTTGGAATTGTAGTCTGACTTTCAAGATAGTACTACGGCCTGGGAAAAACCGACTCTAGCTGTGTATATGAGATAGGGCAGTACTTTTAGTATTCTGTGGCAAGGCTCTTCGCTAGGACTTTAAATTCAAGGTTAAGGAGTGAGAGGTGTCAGTAGGAGCCAGCCTCCAGTGGGTCACAGCCTCCCTTTGGGAGCATCACTACCACAGCTTCGGTCATAGTCGGTTGTGGTGGCCCTCTTACATATGCTTCACAGTATAGGTTCATCAGGTGGGGGGGGGGCAGTTGTCCTGGAAATATCTTATAAAATTCTGCTAGCAGCCCATCTCTGCCCAGGGTTTTGCCTGTATGCATCTGAGACAAGGCTAGTTCAATCTCCTCTGGTTGTAGATGTAGTTCCAGCTCTGTTCGCTGCTCTCCAGTCAGTTGGGTTATGCATGTAGTAGTCTATCTGTATAGTAGTCTGTGTCATGCATGTAACATATAGGCTGCTGTAGTAGTCAGCAAAGGAGTTGTTGATGCCTACCGCGGTGTGCATAATCTAACCATCGTGGTGGCTCAGGGCCAGTTTGGTCGAGAGTGGTATCACAGCTTGAATCAACTATGCCTTTAAGCAAACAGATATTTTAGATTTCATGCGTATGCCCCTGGTGTCCCATATTACGAGGGTGTCATATAAGTACACATAATTGGTTCTAAAAAGTGTGTGATCTTTTCATTAAGCGTGTGCTTAAAGAGAGCTTTAGCAAACATTAGTGTTTGCAACATCCATGAAGGTACCCCATCTCCCTATTGCAGGGTCCTTAACAACGGGTTGTGGTCTGATGGAGTTTTAGATAAGTATTCTATCTCCAGGATGCATGTAAAAAGGTTAGGGGTGGAAAGAACTAGTTTATGCGAGTGTGGAGCATGAGTTTTCCAATTTCAGCAGGTGTAATACCCTCCAACAGTCCACCAGAGTTCGGCCCTTTTTTGTAGTGTCAGCCCCTCCACTACATTCTTGACTGTAGTGCCTGGGCACTGACGGATGCTACCTGCCTACGTCCATGTCCGGTATAGCGTTAAAGTCACTGGCGATGAGAAATGGATCACGGAGATATTAGGCTTAAGTGTTACCACCTCACCCTGAGTTCTGTACTAGCGCCACCGGCACCCCACAGGGGTTCAGATATGTGTATATTGTGTGTCTCTTGGGTGGTTCCCCGGGAATTGGTGGGTATCTGTCTCATGGCCTCAATCCCAGGCCGCTATCTACCCCCCCCCCCCCGATTTCACTATGTGTAAGTGTTGCCCTAGAGGTGCTCTATATAGCGGCAGCTATATCATCCATGCGCCTGTGTGTGAGGCAAAAAGGACACTAAGGGGCATATTCTCAAAGACATCTCCGAGTTAGCTGCACTTTATCGCAGCCAAAGTGGCAATAAATTCATTGCCCCATTCACAAGCTGGTGCTAACAGCCGATATCACCAGATTACCTGCGATAGCAGCCGCAAAAAACATCGCCACAGATGACACCGGTAACTAACGCTAATGAGACGGGGCCCTGAGCAAGGGTAGGACGGCCGCTAGTTGCCCGCCTACTCCTCAATTGGAGCAACGATGTGCTCTGGTCTATCCCAGTCAGCTTGCACTGCTTTTCTAGGGGTCCTAAGTATACCCCAGTACCAGTCCACTAGTATACTCCCTAACGGTTCTGGCTTATTTGACTCTATATTGCTAGATGATAGTGCATTCAACACAATTAGTTTAACGGTCCTGACGAAGTGCCATTAACCCTTTAGGGGCAGTCTGGGCACGAAACATGTTGACCACTTACACCACAAAAGCCCTTTAGGAACATTGCTCCCAAGTAAGGGCTCCTACACAGCTTTTAAACTAGGCTAGAGCTACCTAAATAATAAAAACTTGAACTAAGTAGGACTGCTCTATACCTATTTTAACCCACCATATACGCCTCGTGCACTACCCAGCCCCCACACCCGCACACACCTTACGGCTTCTTCAAAAGATCCCCGACAAAGAGCCCCGGCTTCGGGAGCCCGTCAGGCATTGCAGCGCCGGCCTGACGAGGGGCAAATGCCCAAATGATGAAGCATGACATCCTTTGAGGTGTGTGAGGGCATTACGTAGAAAGACCTGTCTGCCCCCCTTACCTTAATTCAACTAGGAACTGCTCATCCTCCTTACACTGATAAATTAATTGCCCCATTCACAAGCTGGTACTAACAGCCGATATCACCAGATTACCTGCGATAGCAGCCGCAAAAAACATCGCCACAGATGACACCGGTAACTAACGCTAATGAGATGCAGAGTAGGCGTTCCTGTGCAAAAGTCTACGACCAGCCAGATCGGCGATAAGATCACAAAACAGGCAATAAGGCACGTTAGCAGCAGGGATTTAACACCTGCTCTGACCTGGTGCAAAGTCGGACGACAACCAGCACCATGAAAGGGAGCCCAAGTCAGAGCCACACTTGAAGAACAACAGATGCCATGGAGCTACTGATCATGCAGCTCGGAGCCCCAAGAGGGCCGCAACACCCACCACCACCACCCCCAGGCCCACCACACCCCCAGGCCCACCACCGCCCCCGGGGAATGCATTGCTCATTGGTAAGTACCATATGAACACACCTCAACTCCACAATCATGCAACTCACAACTCTGGAAATGCACACAATGCATACAAACTCACATACAACATGCCAAACAACATGCCCACCTACCAGACATGACAGCACAACTTAATGTGGTAACCTTGGGTAGCCATGTACACAAGCCATCAACGGCATGGCACCGCAGAAACACAATAGCAGAATGTGTGGAGAGGTGGGAACCAGGCATGTGCGAAGGGTCAAGTGACACACGAATGAGAATGTACACAATGCCAAGTGTGGCGTTGATGTGCTGGCCAGACTGCAGTATGCAGACCACTGACATGCCCATGTGGACACATACTGCTGGTGTCTGGAGTGTAGTGAACAGTGGATGTAACCATGTCACCCCAGGCAGTGGGGACGATTGCGGAAATCGAGCTTGTTACGTCCCCCCCTGTAAGCGCGAGCGGAGTGGGCTGGCCTGGCCTGGCGTACGCCAGGCCAGCGTAGGGGTGTGTATAAAAAGCCTGCTGCTCTGGGCGTGGTTCTCATCCGCAATGGCCAACGTGTCTGCCGTGAGCTGCGGTGCCTGCGATCATGTGTGCCTGCTGCACCCCAGGCCGCATGTCCCCAGATCCGTCTTGGCCGCCCCTGCGCAACCAGGCCACACCGCTCACCTGGCGACACCGGTGTGTGTCAAACAGGGCCCACCACGTGCCTGTGCAAGCTCCAAGCCCGAGGCCCGCGACCTTGGCAGCCTCCTCAGACCATCATTGCCTCCGCGACACAGGCACCCAGCACTCCTTTTTCGTTGATGTACTCCACCGGCCTACGTTGCGGTCAAGTAGGTCACATATTTGGAACTGAGTCTTGACTACACAATGGCAGAGTTCATATGATTGCACGCAAGGAGAGGGGTAAGAGGAAGACACGGTTCAGTCCAGAGGAAAAAAGGATCATCGTAACGGAGGTGATCGAACACTACCAACTGCTCTGGTGCCATTAACCCTGTGCATCGCATGCCAACGAAATGTGGCTGTGGGCCCTTGCTGACCACTGCCTTCTGCCTACACTGCAGTCCAGCAGGCCTCACACTAATCCAACCCAGTCCGGACAAGGTAGGACATGGCATCGTCGCAGGCGCACACACGCCGAGCTCTGGTGCTTCTACCTCCGTCAACCACAAACATTGCCACATGCCATTCCAACGTCGTGTGGGAGAGTACCCGGAGGAGCTGGCTGGACAGCGGTTGCCCCTCACTGACCGCTGCCTCTGGCCTCAACTGCGGTCCACCAGGTTTCACACATCAAATCGAGTCCTGACCTGCCCGGACGATGCATCATAGCAGGATGCACATGCCACCACCGCAAGGACAATGGTTCTGTTGGGAGTACGCTCAGTTTAACTGACATTAAATGTTTTTAGATGAATATTGGATTTTTCACTTAATCACTTTTATACACACACACACACACAGATAAGTAATTTGAAAAAACTGAGAGATCAATTTCCTTTTTAAACTGTATTTAGCTCCACATATATATGAATACTGTACAGGACTGACCAAAAAACATATAAATCACAACGTATATAATGACCAACAATGCATAATGACATGACAATTGACATACATTACATCAGACTGAATAAACATAAACTTAAACAAAAATGTGTTTTAAATGAAGTTGATCCAAAGTAAATTGCATATGACACCACAGTAATTATCTTCTGTTTTGGAATGATGAAATTGCATGGACCAATCTGATGAACAACGTCGACGTTTCGACCCTAGATCAATGTGCGAGTTTGTACGCATCAATGGCGGGTCTTCCTCAGGACAATAATCTAAATGTCAGCCTGTAATGACAAAACGTATAGTCACAAGGTCTGTGTGTGTGTGATATGTACTATACCTAGAGCACGTGTGAAACTCAGGCTCACCTGAAAGCTCGAAAAAATTAATTAATCAATCGTACTGTCACATCTGATGAATTCGATGGACTTTAATCTTCGTCTGTTAGATATCAATTCTACAATAAATAAATAAGGAATAATAACCATTTTGATTGGCCATATGTAGTATTCACAATTGTTATTTATGCGAATACCTGGCATCAACTACATACCTTAGGAGTTGAGCAGTCACGAGTCAAGTGACGGTGCCGTCAAAACGATCACCGAAATCTAAAGAAGGGGAGAAAACGGACTAAAATAAGTCACTATTTATTTAATCTATAGGGACCTGATAGTAAAAACTCACAAGTTTCGCCCCAGTAGAATCCAGCTAGTACCCAAACTTTAAGTGAAAAATCCTTTGAAGGCATTGATTCCAAACGACTAAAAAGTCGTTTACAAAGTGCCAGCCTTAACCCTGAGAGAGACCATTCTCCCGCTGTATAAAGGCATCATTTGTTTAAACGTAATGGAAACTAAAGATTACACTTGAATGTAGTACTACGAGTATATCTACAGTGCATTCTCCAACGAGCCAAGTGTCGTATCAGTCTAAAGGCTACACTTAAATGTTGGACTACGAGTGTATCAACAGTGCATTCTCCAACGAGCCAAGTATCGTAACGGTCCCATCCCCAAAACAACACACTTAATTACTCACTCGGAGCGCAAAAAATCAGCTTCCAGTTCTCGACGTGCCGGACAGGAAATGTTCGAACGCGAGAAAAGGAATCAGCTGTTTATATGCGTGGGCGTGATCATTGCGTCAGCTTTTTCGAAAAAATGGCATGGATTCATTTAAAGTGATCGTAAAAACCAGGAAAGTCTCAGTTATTTGTCAAAATATTCAAAAAGCGGTACGAACTATTTGTAAACTCAAACGTATGTTTAAATACTCACTCGGAGCGCAGTACATAAGCTTCCAATGATCAACGCGTCGGAAAACAATGTTCGAGCGCGAGAGAAAGATCACGCCGTTTTTATTCATATGTGTAGCCAAGACAACGGCTATTCTAAAACAATGTCATGTACTTTCATTTGTAGATTTTCACCCGATTTTAAAGACATGTGACATCCCGTTGGTCTGGAAGATTGTCAGAGCGCTCATAGAACATTAAGGATCATTGATAGTTTCAGTGACACAGTTATACTCTCTACCCATGTACGTGGAAATATGTTGATAAAAGAACCGGCCGTTTACAACCTATGCTTTTTTACTATACATAAAGAAATGTGTAGCAACTCTCCTAGACCACTGAATGAAGGGCGTTGTCAATCAAATTCGTCCATGCTTACACAAATATATCTATATGGTTTAGCATATCATGTAGAGAAAACTGAAACTTAGATACTCACATTAGCAATTGTCACAATACTCAGTAAGGTTGATTACAACTTAAGCAAATCAGATATTAAATTACAGATAAGGCCATATTCGTATTTGGGTTGGGCTCAAGTGTCAACACTTATTCTATTTGAATGATTCTTATCGGATGTACAGATAACATTTCAAAATAAGCTAAACGCAACCCAATCAATATTATATCCCTTATAGCTTGCTCATCTGAATATAGGTCTCCTCGTGTTCATTAAGACCATGATTAACCGTTTCGAGGACATGTATCCAACGGCATTCCTTATAATTAAGGGAGCCCGTAATGTTACCGCCTCTCTGGTGTATAACAATTTTTTCAATCACCCACCACTCAATTTGTTCATGAGTATGACCTAACCTAGAGTAATGTTCTACAAGGGGAGCTCCCTGTGTCTTGCATTTTACTCTACTTATGTGTTGAAGAATTCTATTCTTCACTTTTTGGGTCGTTTGTCCTACATAGATTAAACTACAAGGGCATCTGATTGCATAAATTACATTTTGGCTATTGCAGTTTGTAAATTGTTCAAGGCCATATGTTTTGCCCCGATGCACAAAGTTATCTCCAGATAAGGTGTATTGACAAGCTTTGCAGTGACTACATCTATGATGTCCAGTTATGGGTGGTAGATTGAAATGTGTTCTAATATCTGGTTGGGACGGTGGTTCTAAATATGACGACACCACATGATCTTTAACGTTCTTTGCACGTTTGAATGCAAATAAAGGTGGTTTGGGCATTTTGATTTCAGGACCCACCAGGTTCCAATACATTCTGATCACCTTTTTGATCTCGTTACTGCGGGTGTTAAAGGTGGTAACGCATACTAGCTTGTCCATTTCTTGGTTCTTCGGCAATATCTCAAGTAAGGTTTCCCTCGGTCTGTACCAGGCTCTTTTTCTGGCTCTGTTAAGGAGTCCTTTTGGATATCCCCTCTCCCTCATTTTTGCAATGAGGATGTCGGTTTCCTTGAAGTAGTCACCTGCTACAATTGCGACGTAGCCGCAAAAATTGTCCATAAGGGAGGTTATCCCTAAGATTCCTAGGGTGATGTGAATGGTATTGTAAGAGGGTGTTCCTATCCGTTGGCTTTTTGTATAGATTCATAATTATTTTACCATTCTCCTCCTCCAATGTCAGATCTAGGAATGGAATCGAATCCGTATTGTAAGTTCTGGTGAATTGAATGTCGGTGCTGCAGGAATTAAGCCAAGTCAAGAATGATGTCAATTGGTCCACGGTTCCTGTCCCTGTCCAAAGCATAACAACATCGTCAATATATCGCTTCCAAGCTGATATATTATTAAGGTATGGATTGTGGTTCGAGTAGATGTTCTTGTCCTCAAAATCGTCCATGAACAGGTTCGCTAGGCTTGGCGCGAACCCTGCGCCCATAGCTACACCTTTGCACTGGTAATAGAAGACATTCTGAAAGATGAAATAATTTTTCGTCATCGCGATCCGTAGAAGTTGTACCAAAAACTCAGTGGGGATCCAATGGGGTTTTGGACGAGTATCCAAGATATTACTGATGACATCAATTGCTTCTCTTTGTGGATACTCGTATAGAGTGAGCACACATCCAGTGTGACAAACAGTTGTATGGATTTGTCAAATGGTTGGTCTTCAAACAACTGAATAGTGTGCATTGTGTCACGGAGGTACGATCTTGTTTCCTGTACAAAAGGCTGTAGAAAGCTGTCAAGGTATTGATTCAGGGGCTCCAGCACTGATCCACATCCGGATACGATTGGTCTTCCCGGAGGTTTATGTAGGTTTTTATGTATTTTAGGAATTGTATATATTGTGGGGATCCTCGGATTGATTTTATTGAGGAACTTACATTCAGGTTCCGAGAGGAAGCCTTCCTCAACTCCTCGGTTCGTAAGGTCTCGGATCAGTTTGGCAATTTCTTTAGTGGGGTCACCAGGGATACGGGCATAGCTTGTTGTACAGCTGAGTTGTTGGTTAATCTCATATACATAGTCCTCTGTATTTTGCACTACCACTGCTCCCCCCTTATCTGCAGTTTTAATCACAATCATCTTGTTTTCATTAAGTGAATGGAGGGAGAGCCTTTCCTCCTTCGTGATGTTATGTCTAATGTATTTCGTATTGCTCAATAAATCCATGACCTCACTTACAACAATTTTTTCAAAGGCTATAATTCTTTCGTTCATTAAGTACCCGGCTGGTGTAAATGTGGATGCCGGACGAAAGTCTGTTGCCGCTAACTTCTTGTTGTAATCACCTTTCTTTAAGAAATAGTGCTTTAAACGAATTTTTCTGAAGAATTGCTGCAATTCCAGTTTGATGTTAAACGAATTCGGTATAGTGGTAGGTACAAAAGACAACCCTCGTGCTAATACGTCATGTTCAGCCTTGTTCAAAGTATAATTCGAAATATTCACAATAGGATCTTTTTGATTGTCAAAACTAGATGGAACAGCTTCAACTTCATTTATCAATGTGGGAATTACCAGCGGTACGTCTGTCGTCTGGTTCGAATTTCGCCATGGTTCTGTGGTGGCTGTGTTTGAAAACGGACTCTCGTGTTGCCGCGTTGATTGCCCTTCCCTTGGTTCCATCTCTGAGGTCTCCTCCAATTCTGGTCCCGACTTGTCCAGATGGGTTCCCCTAAAAAAGGAGAAGATGAAGTAGAAGGCCCAAAGTTATCTTGATATGTAGAATGTGATTGGTATATTGGTCCCTGTTGAAGACTCAATTCTTGTGGCTGAAACCGTGGTCCTGAGGAGTAAGTACGTACGTCTGAACTTGTACTGGGTTGATTAATTAATTTTTTCGAGCTTTCAGGTGAGCCGGAGTTTCACACGTGCTCTAGGTATAGTACATATCACACACACACAGACCTTGTGACTATACGTTTTGTCATTACAGGCTGACATTTAGATTATTGTCCTGAGGAAGACCCGCCATTGATGCGTACAAACTCGCACATTAATCTAGGGTCGAAACGTCGACGTTGTTCATCAGATTGGTCCATGCAATTTCATCATTCCAAAACAGAAGATAATTACTGTGGTGTCATATGCAATTTACTTTGGATCAACTTCATTTAAAACACATTTTTGTTTAAGTTTATGTTTATTCAGTCTGATGTAATGTATGTCAATTGTCATGTCATTATGCATTGTTGGTCATTATATACGTTGTGATTTATATGTTTTTTGGTCAGTCCTGTACAGTATTCATATATATGTGGAGCTAAATACAGTTTAAAAAGGAAATTGATCTCTCAGTTTTTTCGAATTACTTATCTCTGTGTGTGTGTGTATAAAAGTGATTAAGTGAAAAATCCAATATTCATCTAAAAACATTTAATGTCAGTTAAACTGAGCGTACTCCCAACAGAACCATTATTTTTGCTTTATATACATACCCAGGTTCTGAGGGTCACTGGGTTACCCCATTACTTTTAATGGTGACCACCGCAAGGACAACCTCCAACCAACAACTGCCAGAGTCGTAAGAGTCTCTCAGCCAGACTATCCGAGAAGCTCACACCTGTTGTGTAGGCCAGCATCAGCTTGATACCCTGATAAGCTCCTCAGGTGCCACAAACTCAGTGCACCACAACTCATGGACCCTTTCTGATTGAGTTTTGTGCTGTGGACAGCTCACGCATCGATGTCACCTCAGGCAGTGGGGAAGACCTGGGACGATGTTGAGGAAAAAGATGCATGTGTAATACACCCCACTGCAGCTGCAACAGGTATATCCTGAAGGGACACAATCCTTGACAATTTCTTCACATGAGCACGCACAGCTCTGGTTCCCCAACCTCAGTGCACTGCAAATCACGGACCCTTCTGCTTGCAAATTGGGTGACCCCTGTACTTGCTCCGGCTACCACCATTATGCTTCACAGTTGTTTGTGTTATGTTGGTGATTTCTGTTTCCGCTTTAATAGCGATCAATGTTCAAGTTGTTGCCAGCGCCAGCAACTCCATGAGGGCTGGCTTACACTCACCACACACCCATCCAACACAGGCGTCACTGGACATGTGACCCTGGCAATAATAGGGGCCGGGCGCACGTGCCCGTAGCCAGTTCCACAAACGATCTAAGTGTGTCCGTGTGGTCATTATGTGTGGATGAGGACCCCGGGCCCTACCACATGATATTGTGCTGTGTACAGCGGACACAACCATGTCACCTCAGGCAGCGGGGAAATCCTGGGACAATGATGAGGAAGATGAGGCAGGTGGAACACACCCCACTGCAGCCGCAGCAGGAATAGCCCGTAGGAACACCATCATTGACAATGTCTTCACATGAGCACGTCACATTGTCACAATCCTTAACAATCATGTGACCATCCAAAATGACCACAGTCACAGCATGTGCAAATAAATTCATTACAACACACATTCCCTGAGTGCATTTCACTCCTCTGTACAGGCATGTCACTCTGACAAGTGTAAGTGCAACAAGTAGTGCTAACAGTCTCATTATTTGAATATAGATGGTGGGTGTGTCACTTCTGTACGGAGAGGCTGTTTTGGGGTTCACGTTTTCGAAATACAATTTCTGTGTGTCAAAGATAGTACGGAATCCCACTAAGCAGCCTTTCACGTGTCCAAAATAATTACACAGAGGCTGTCCTTTGTGACCTACAGTTGACAACAGGCCTTCTTTTGGGGTCAGGTATGTACCACCATGGTGCAGGGATGCACCCTGTGACTCAAGTCCCACGACATGAGCAACATGGACTTAAGGGTGAATCACTGCCCCAACATTCGTCCAGGCTTTCATACTTGACCAATCATAGACATGACTCATCTGTGTGTATAAGTATGTCTTATTCACGTTCAGTGGAGTGTTGTAGCTGTCTTAGTACTGGGCCATGCAGACAACACTTTACCATGTTGCCCCAGCTAGAGTCCTTTGGGATTGACAAGTTACTCGGAAGGGGGGGAGGGGGGGGGGGGGAGTCCAGTCCGCAGGCTGATTGCTGTGTCATTGTTAAGCATACAAGATATGGCAGTCCATGTCGAGCTCCAAGGTTAGTGTCGCAGAGTGCATGGGGGGAAAGGTGTACTGCCAGGGCATGATGCAGGGGGCAGAACCCGGCAGAAATAAGCCATATGCCAGAGATGAGTGCTACTGCCTCCTTCTTACCACTAAGGCAGATTCTTCATCATCTTCGTCCTCTGCTGTTTCATGTGCCTCACATGTGGGTGGTGGTGTTTGGTCTGCAGCAGTGTGTGAAACTGACACATCAGGGACAGGAGATGTGGATGTAGAAGTAACAGCAGCATTCATCTGCACAATGTCTTGTGGCATCACTCCCATGATGGGGATCTGCAGGGCATGTAGGAGCCCATCTCCAGATTTCCTGTGTGCAGCCGTGGTGGCCATTCTTTGCGCCTGCATCTGCTCCATGTGCCTCCTTATGTTTCCCAAATAGCGGATGACATCGCTGTGGCCACTCTGACTGGACAGTTGTTGTTGTCTCCGAGTCATGACTCCAGCGACGCAAGGCATGGATTTTTGGAGGGCATGGGGCAGACTGTGGGTGTCCGTGAGGGAGTGTAAGTGGTTCCTGATGGGACTTGGAAACCCAGGCATAGCATCTAGTTTGGCTGCCATGAGGCCGAACCCCACCCGCACCTGTTCAGCCAGCTCCTTCTGGCGGGCTGCAGCACGGCGTTAGTACGTCATGTGTTCTTAGGTGAGGTGCTGGGAGCCAGACGTGGTGGTGGGTGCTTCCTGCTGTGTGGTCTGTGCAGGGGGTGGGCTCACCTCGATGGTGCTGGACTGCCCTGCTACTGGATGTAGAGTTTGGAGGTTGGCGATGAACCATTGGTTTCGTCGTAGTCATTGTCCTGAGGGTTGTCGACTACATCACTGACGTAATGTAGGTTCTGCTCTGCAGGAGGTGTTGTTTGTCCCTCTGCAATGTAATGAGGAGATGCAGTTTCACAGTGTGTTCCATGTTTGTTTACACATTGGCGAAGTTTACATATGGACTGCATGACGATGTATATTGTGGCTGTTTGTGAGGAGATGCCTTTTTGATGCGGGACAGTGGACATTTGTACTGCATCAAGGATGTGAGGTTGTACTCGTACATTGTCATCTCACATATTTTTCTCTGCTTTTCTGGTGCATTTTCCCGCATGACACGTGGGGATTCCAGGGCTGTCGCTGGTTTTCGCTGGATTTTGTATCCCGGTTTGGGACATCGGCGTTTTTTTTACGTTCATGTTTCGCATTTTTGGGGCGTCGCGTTAATTTTACTGTGGTCATTTGACGCATTATCGTGGAATTATCGCATGGTACCGCCGTGTTGCTAATGGCACGTTAACAAGGCGTTATTTTCCCGCAATGAACTGCGATGTTGGAAGTTGCGTTAAGCTAATTTTGCAATAATTATCACACGTTATTGAGAATATCCCCCTAAGAGTGTCCCATGTCTGGCAACTCGGCGATCAGTCCCTGTACCCCAACAAACTCCAACTTGAACTACCCTCTCGGGCCCGAGCATAGAACTGCCTAAACCGGTGAACAGGGACTGGTCGCCCTGCATTATAACAAACCATGCAGTGCCTACCCTGCAAACAGAAAATACGCATAGATGCATTGTGGCAAATAGTGGGGGAGGGGCAAAAGACAGAACATATGTGCAAAACCCATTTCACGCTGTTAGAGGCCGCCCTCCCCGCCACCCGACCCCAGTGATCTAGGAAAATAAGAATCCGCCTGAGCAGCAATGCCCCAGCATGTGGGAAGGAGGGGCAGCTGCATTCTTGGGAAAGAGCCGTTCAATCGGGATCATGTGGGTTGCAGTGGCATTCCTTGCATCTTAGACCATCTGCTAGTCGGGGCTTGAAATGTGGCATCCATCGCCTGAGGCTTGGATCCATTTTGTAGGAAGACGCCTCGTCGCCGCTGGTGCTGCGTCTGCGTCACTGTTCATACGGTAAGGCATTCGGGCCATCGCAGCCACATTAGCCAAACCTTACCTGCCCTCTGCGGCCTGGGATGGGGTTGCGCCATTCTTGGTATTTCGCCAGGCTCTTTTAATTCCAATTTGGCGTCCCGGTTTCGGCCTTTGGTCGCAATTTGGTCCTTCCCTCATTTCTGCCCAAAGGCCAATTTGGGATCAGTAAAAAGAATAGTCAGACCATCCACCATGAGCTTTATTCGTGCCAGGAACAGTAAAGTGTGGGATTTCACGCTGCAGAGCTTGGTCTTAATTGCCCTGAAAGATTATGTTTCAGTTGAGTCACAGAGCACAGGGATGAAGGAGGAAAAGCAAAGCTGAAATGTAAACAAAGTGTTAATGCACTGCTGTATTAACTTTAAATGGATTCGATTTTTCATGTGCCTAGCCTACGTTGGGACAAAGTCTCTAACTGAGAGAGGAGTTTCTGAGAAGCATTTTACAACTTGTATCTTGAGAAACTGGAATAGTGATTTTTTTTGCATTAACATACTGGAAACACATTTTATGGTGAATAATTAGGTTGTGTGTCTGCAAGTTGGTGTTTATTTAAAGGTGGACACTTGGCATTTTATCAAATGCCAGCTTAAGTTATTTTTCCTTAATGGTTGTGCACACTCGAGTATTGTGTCGAATGTTGTGGTAATTTTTTTGCTACCTTTTGTGTATTTTACTTAACTAAGTGTTGTCTGTGATTATGCAAAATGTTACTGCCCGCCATTTTTTTCTGTCCTCTCCGGGGGAACCTGTGTTAAAATCTCAAAAATGGAAAATGTTTTTTGAAAAATATGTATGGATGAGGGGTCCCAAAGACTTCTTTGCATAAACGTGGGCCCACTCAGCTTGTCAGCACAAGTGTATGGGTATACCAGGGACCTCCTCACCACCTCTGCGACAAGCTCAGCTCCTACTTCCATCTAAAGATCAAGGCCCTCTACGATAACTTCAGCCAACAGACGCCGGACACCACCACCCCCCCCGCCCCACCGCCGCCGACGATAAGCCATACGTCAAGACCTGGAATCCTGCCACTGTAGAACACATCACAGCGACCATGAAGAAAACCCACTAAGGAGCCCCTACAGACCCCTGCCCTCCGCACATTTTCCACAGTGCCGCCATCGCACCCGAAATAGTACGGACCATCAACGCCTCCTTCATGTCCGGCATCTTCCCCGACGACTGGAAGCGGGCAGAGGTAAAATCCCTCCTCAAGAAGCCAACGAACGGCCGACCCAACAGACCTGAAAAACTACTGGCCCATCTCTCTCCTCCCCTTCGCGGCCAAAGTCACAGAGAGACTCTTAAACGTCCAATTGGCCACCTTCATCGAAGAGAACTCAATCCTGGACGTCTTCCAGTCTGTATTCCGCAGCAAACACAGCACCGAGACTGCCCTCCTCGCAGCCACTGACAACATCCGCAGGCTACTCGACCAGGGACCCACTGCAGCCCTCATCCTGCTAGACCTCTCCCCATCCTTCGACACCATCTCACATCGCACACTCACAGCCAGACTTCACGAAGCGGGGATACAAGGAACCACCCTCGACTAGATCCAATCCTTTCTCTCCGGCCGAACCCAGAGGATCAGACTCTCTCCCTTCCTCTCCGAACCCACAGATATCAACTGCAGAGTACCCCAAGGATAATTGCTCTGCCCACGCTCTTCAACATCTACGTGGCCCCCCTCTCCGCCATCTTCAGACAGCATGGGCTCAGCATTGTATCCTACGCCGACGACACCCAGCTCATCCTCTCACAAAGAAGCCCAAAGACACCACTCTGTTTCCAGGAAGGAATGAAGAACATCGCAGCCTGGATGAAAGACAGCTGTCTGAAGCTCAACTCAGAGAAGACCGAAGTCCTCATCCGCGGAACCTGCACCTCCGCCTGGGACAACACCTGGTGGTCCTCCGCCCTCGGCAACCCACCCACCCCTACAGACCACGCACGAAACCTCGGCATCATCCTCGACTCCACCCTCTCCATGAACCGCCAGATCAACGCGTCCACCAGTTTCAACTGCCCATGCATCCTCCGCAAGAATGGATCTCCCCCGAATGCAAAAGGACCGTCAACCACACTCTCATAACCAGCAGACTCTACTACGGCAATGCCCTATACGCCGGAATCAACAGAACCCTTCTACACAGACTCCAAACAATCCAGAACGCCGCATCCAGACTCATCCTTAGGACTCCGCGCCACGAACACATGACCCAACACCTACGAGACCTGCACTGGCTCCCCGTGGAGAAGCGGGTCACCTTCAAACTACTCACCCACGCCTACAAATCCCTCAACAACATCGGGCCCAAATACCTCTACGAGGGAGTATCCTTCCTCGTACCCAAGAGGAACCTCCGCTCCGCTCCGCTCCGCCGAACTCGTCCTGTCAGAGGTCCCACGCATCCGCAGAATCAGAACTGCTCCTCCCTCCCAAACTCCCCCCCCCCCCTCCCCCAGCACCTTGAGACCCTCACGTGTGAGCAGCGCTCTTTACAAACCCCTGATTGATTGATTGATCCCTTGCACCCCCACCCCCCAATGTATCCGTATGCCACTGGCAAGGGTGTACAGATCATCCTTGAGTGCCGAAAGGAAAACAATATTACTGTTCCATTGTTTGGGTGTGAAAGTCAGAAGGTTATGATCATCTTCATGATTTGTCAGAGCACAATGCTTCAAGCTTAAATGAATTTGAAAATTGGATTATAAAGCTTGATAACCATTATCTCCCCAAGGTTAGTACAATATTAGAGAGATATCACTTTGGGAGGAGGCTGCAAAGAGATAGTGAAACTATTGAAAGATATGTAACTGACTTGCAGAACCTAGCGTCCTCTTGCAAATTTGGTAACAGTGTGGAAGAGAGAAAAAGAGATCAGCAAACGCTTGGGTGCAATATTGAAAAGTTTAAGGATGACAGAGCTCGTGGGTCAGGCAACTAGAGGGATTGCATCATATTCTAGTAAAAATGCCCAAAGTCTTTTGTCCAGATCCGAAAGACTGCTATGCATTTGTGAAGTTTAAAACATTGGACAGGAAATTACAAATAGACAATTTTTGTTGTCTCGCTTTTCTAGATTGCTCCTTGGATTTGGCTCTGTGCAGGTGAACTGGATCCTGGCCCCTGACCCTCTACTAAACAAATCTAGCCCACCTGACAGAAGCAATGGAAATTATACAACCATTCTGAAACACGTTTTGGAAGATTGTAATTTGGTAGATGTCTAGCACCTCATCCATCCGACAGATTTATTCTGTCCCCATGGTACATCCTCCCACATGGACTTTTTTCTGGATCAAGGGCCTTTACTGCAAGATTTTAAACATATTTTCCCTCCACTTTCACAATGGTACATACTTGCTGTTACGTATAGAGCCCCTTGCTACAAGAGAATTCTTAAGTCTCATAATCGGAAGCACTTTCAGAAAATGAGGCTTCAAACTTCTTTGCATAGGCAGTGTAGGCAGTAGCCAAAGCCTCCTTGATGGGTTTTCTGATGCACGACTCAGACATAGCCGAACATGAATCTGTTGTGGAACAGACCAGATGGAGAAGACTGTTCGGGACTAGACTGTACACTACATCCATACGCTAGCTATAGACAACTACATTTTTTCCTCAACTTTCTTTACATACAAGTTGGAATGAGCCCTTTCTAAACTAAAACAGTTGCACTAACTATGGGGCTTGTTAATAGCTGTGCAGTTGCACCAGAAAGAATTCTAGATGTCCATAGCAGCTAAATGGGAAAGGGACGGCCACCTCTTTACACATCGCCTGGCCATAGCTAGAGTGGTCAGATCTTACTATGAGGGGCTCTATGACTCAGAACTCTAATATATCAGAAGCAGAGAGGGATTGTATTTGGTTCCTACACCTCCTCGTTTTGAACCCTGAAAGCAAGAAGAGATCACAGGTGAAAAAACAGGAGTCTACCCACTTGTAAATCTCCAGGTGAGGACAGGTTTCAAGGCAGGAAAATTCTATGTTACATGCAGCATTTAAGGAAGCAGAGTCTTCGGGTTCATCACCATGTAGCTATCATTGGTGTGCCCAAGGCTGAGGCAGGAGGCGGGGAATGGATGCTGTTGTAATAAATAGTGTGTCACTATAATATTATCCCTAACAAATGTATAAGCACCCCAAGTGAGCCTAAGCATGTGGGTGTAAAAACAAGTGGGATGGTATCTAGATACACCTAGAGAAGCTTTAATGATAGTGTGCTACCTCGAATTAAAATCATGCAAAGACGAATTGGGTCAACGTGTATCACTGCTGTGCCAAAGTTGGTGCAGATTCAGCAAAACTAAAAACGATATAAACTCAGATATGCCAGGATATTAGTTCGCTCACTGCTCCCAGAGAGTTTGGTATCTCAGGAAGGCGTTATCGCAATGGATACCTGTCAGAACCCCATTCACACGGACATGGGGCCTTCTGGGGCTACTAGGCCCAACGGTGGTGGGTGAGGTCTTTTACTCCTGATGTCCCGGGCCCTGCCTACAATGGATGCTGAGCAACTGGGCAAAGTACCCCTTCTACACTTCACTCTCATTGGTAACTGTGGTTGAGCAGTTCATTGCTCACTGGGGAAGGAGGGGGAAGGGGGTGGGGAGGAGCTGTGGATACAGATTAGTGAACACAGGCTCACAACTCTAAATGCATGCAGCAGCCGCACTAAATCATTGTCTAGCCAAATACTCACTTTTATGAAAAAAGAGAAGTATTTTATTTCTTTGTGTGCTAACCACAAAAAGGAAGAATACGACATTCAAAAACAATTACACAGCCCTCCCCTGAGGTCGGAGCTCTAGTGTCTCTCTGGTGATTCCCTGTCCCACTCACTCCACACTACTGGTAACATCCACGGTATGCGCCACTAGTAGTCTGAACCTCAAGATTCCACTTCGACTCTTATTTAAAGTCAATAGTGCTCCAGAAACACACGCTGTAGCAGCAAGTGCCCTCAGGGTCATCATACCTGAAACAAGACTTACCTCCACAGCCAGGATCAAAGAGTTCGGAGCCCTAGAGAGCGGCCGTCTGCTGGTGTTCGCAACGGCTCCAGTCCAAGGCAACTGAGTCAGCAGCACGCAGATTGAGCGATTGCAGGTTGCAGGCTCTCTTCCTCGCGGTCATGTTCCTGCAGCGATTGTAGGTTTTCTTGCAGGTTCTCCTTAGGGATCTGTTCACACTCTCGCAATGGGGGGACTGCTACGATGATCCTGTTTTGGTCCTACACTTGAATGACGGTGTTCCCACAGTGTCCTCACTTATCCAATGGGGTCAAACCAGTTGCTGTCCTTGGTGGTGCCAGTGACTTCCGACGATACACCGGATCACCACTGCTCGCTGTCCACAGGCTCTGACTGTTCAACACAGCAAACATTTCCACAGAAGCCTCTCCTAGCATATGGGGTTGCCGTGCCGCTGCTGCACAAGGCTTTGGCCATTACCACACAGCAGTCTTTAACCTCGGCTGCCCCTCCTGGCATTTGGGGTCACCACAGCACTGCTGCATAAGGCTTCGGCTCTTACCGCACAGCAGTCTTTCACACAGCTATCTTCATGGCAGCCCTCTCCTAGCATACGGGGGTCGCTGGCTCAATCCTGTACACGGGCAACAACCCAATCGGTGTAGCAGCCGTTTCCTCACACCTTGCACCGGGAGTCCACTCGTCAGGGCTCCCAACTTAACATTGCTCTTTCCAATACTCTACTTTTCTCACAAGCCAAACTGGTCTTGGCAAGCAGGCAGGCAGTGGTGTTCCAGCCTTCAAGCCAGGTAGTCTTAGATTCCTTGGGTGATGTTCCCTCAGCCAGCAGGGAGACTTGCAGGCCTTGACCCCTAGTTCTGGTCTCCGGCAGATGTCTTGCAGAGATTCCCTTCCTCACACAGCCCGTCTGGATGCTTGGCAGATGAGTGTGTTTGGGGTCTCAACCTCCTTCCTTTTCTTATAGTCCATTACCAAACATGATTTAGGGTCTGGGTCTTTGAAGTCTTACGTTGGGGTTGTTCTTCTTTTGAAGTGCATGCTCCACTGCTTCCTTTTCCTCTTGAAAAGCAGTCTGTCACAGTACTGATGTCTCTGAAGCGGATAGTCCCACACAGGCTGTGGGAGTGACAAGATTTTATACCTCAATGTCAGCCACCGTGATATGTGCATCAAAAGGTTAGCCAATGTGTTAGACTTGGGGGTCTCTAGTTGGCACAGGTAGACACTTGTGACAAATAGGGACCCTTGCCTCTAGTCAGGGTAAGGGGGTACACTCCTAAAATAACCCCTGCTCACCCCCTTGGTAGCTTGGCACGAGCAGACAGGCTTATCTCCGAGGCAGTGTGTAAAGTATTTGTGAACACATACAGTAATCCAGTGACAACACTATAGATGGATACCACACAGTTGTATATTAAAAATAAGTATTCTTTATATATATTTAACACAAGACCACAAACGACAAAAATCCACACTACTGCACTTAAAATGGTAGACTTGGCTTAGTTCTTTTTAGATCTTAAAATGCGACACTTTGAGTCAATGTACCTTTAGATGCGACACGCAGGGCAACGAAAGTGTTGCAAAGATGGTGATGCGTTGAGTCCTTACTGCGCTTCTGGGGCGATGCGGCGAGCAATGCCGTGATGCGATTAAATTTTGGTGCAAAGAAATAAAGATGTCATCTTCTTGATGCGGCACGCTTCTCCGATGTTGCGAGAAGTCTCGACTCGATGCGTCAGCTGCAGCGGCGATACCCTTGTTCTGTGATACGACGACAGCGGCTCCGATGGCGACACGCGTCTCTGTGGATACTAGGCGCTTCTGCGGTGCAATGCGACAGCCACAGCGGCGACACCCTTGTTCCATAATGCGACGGCAGCGGCTGCGACGGCGACACGCTTCTTCTTCGTTGCGAGACGCTTCTAGTGATGCGGTGCAATGCGACAGCTACAGCGGTGACATCCTTGATGCGACGGCAGCGGCTGCGACGGTGACACGCTTCTTCTTCGTTGCGAGACGCTTCCAGCTCCTTGCGACACGCAGTCCCTCAGAAGGCCCAAACAACTGCAGGCACTTCCAAAGAACTCTTGGGGAGCTGGGGGTTGAAGTCTGTTGACCCTGAGACTTCAGCAGGAGGCAAGCTCTTCTCTCAAGCCCTTGAAGATCTTTTACAAGTTGAAATGAAGCACCCAAAGTTCCTTTCTCCTTTCTTTGGCAGTCAGGCAACCACTGCAGGCCAATTCCCCAAGCAGCACTTCAGCTTAGGGATAGTCTCTCCTCAGTTTCTTCTGGTTCCTCTTCTCAGCAAAGGTTTCTTCTTGTTGTCCAAAAGTGATCTAAAGTTCTTGGGTTTGGGTCGCAATATTTATACCAAGTTTTCTCTTTGTTCTCTGAAGGCAGAGAGGCCTTTGCCTAGTCCAAACCAGTTCTGGTCAGTCCTGGAGCACTTTCTTTACATGACTCCTTCTTTCCTTTCAGAGAGCAGGGCAGAGACATCAGCCGCACCACAGGAGGTGGAGCCAGCATTGTGGAGGGAAGGCACAGCCCTATTCAGGTCCCAGGTGCAACTCCTCCCTACTATCTAGATGCAGATCTCACTATTCACCACTGGGCTGACTGACCCTATGTGACCCATACTGATTACCTGCTACCTGGTCTGCAGCCTGCTGCCGCAGATCCACGAGAGAAGGGCACTTGTTCTGCTCCTCACAGAACTCCTCCCTGGAGGGTCCTCCTTCTTATTGCCAATGGGTCAGCTCAGGCAGGTCCCCCAGTTCAGCTACCTCTTCCCCTGTAGGCTCCAGGGCATCTCCCTCAGGGCCTGCTCCCTCCTGGACCGTGGGAATTTTCGGGGGCCGGTTTCCCGTGCCCCCTGCCTCCTCTCTCTAAGGCAGTTACCTGGGCCCCCTTCTCAGGCTCCAGGTCCTCTTGAGAACCCCTACTGGCTGCCATGGACTGTGTGGTGACACACGCCCAGTCAGGTAGACCCAACATTTCCAAATGAGCACTCCGCCCCACCTTCGCCCAAGGTGAGCTCTCCAGATCGTTCCATAACAAACAGTCAACAGGCATGGCGGGCCTCACAGCTACCTGAAGAGTACCAGAGACCCCCCCCCCACTCAAAGGGAACCTGAGCCACCTTGCAGTGGCTCTCTGTGTTGTCAGCGGCAACAACTGGATAGAATGCATTGGGGACAACCCGCTCTTGAGAAACCAGGTGACACTTGACAGCTGTCACACTGACTCCTGTATCTCTAAGAGCCTCCCCCCTATGGCCATTGAGGGTCACTCACTGCTTGTATTTCTTAGTGTTATCAGGCAGTTGGGTCCTGGGGACCACCTCACAGTCTCCTAAAGAGACAAGGGACATCTCTGCTGGCCCCCACCCACCTTGGGCACCCATCTCCTCACCCAGGGCTACACTAGCCATCTGCCGGGGGGCTGCATCAGGGGGTACTGTCTTCACAAATTGGCGGCACCTAGGATCATTCGCTCTATGACCCAGGTCCCCACATTTGTAGCATCTCCGGGGTCCCCCTTGAACAGGTGTACTTGCCGGGCCCCTGCTGGCTTCTGTTGGAGGCTGGGAACCTTTCCCTTGGTTCCCTTGGGGATTACTTTGGGGCCTTCTCTGGCACTCCCTCTGCTTACCCTTGTCCCCCCACTCTTCTGCTGGGGACCCTGCCCACTCTTGGCTGAATCTCCAACGTGACCCTTGTGGACCCTGGTACTGACCCAGGGGTCCGCCTCTTCAGCAAGCTTCCTAGGATTAGTTAGGCTACTATCAATCAGGTGCTGGTGTAGCTCTGGAAAACAATTACTGGACAAGTGCTCCCATGCAATCAAATCAAGGAGCCCCTGAAAATCATCAACTTTGCTACCCTTCACCCAACCATCCAATGCTCTGCAGAAAAGAAGTGACATATTCCACCCAGGTACTGTTCTCCATCTTCTTGCAACCCCTGAACCTCTGTCTGTACAATTCAGGAGTTAAACCATACCTGGACATTAATGCATCTTTCATGTGGGGATATGAATTATATACTTCAGAAGGCAAGTCTAACAGTGTGTCCCGCCCCTCACTAAGGAACCACCCCACAACCCTGCTCCCCAATCCTTCTCAGGGACCAGGTGGGAAGACATGGCTACCTCATAGACCATGAACCACTGCCCAATATCATCATTCTTAAAAAATTCTTTCACCACATCTTTGGGAATATACACTCTAGATTCAACAGGTAATGACGGTGTGCTGCCACCAGAGGGAGCAATCTCTAAGCTCCTGGCTTTCATTTCCAACTCCCTCAAACTTTTCTCATGATCCAACTGCATTTTCTTTTCCTCTAGGGCCAATTTCCTATTTTCTAACTCCAGTTGCCCACCCAACTTGAGCTTGGCCAGCTCCATCTCATGCCTCCTGCATCTTTCGCTGTCCTCCAGCTCCTCTGGAGACAGACTCTTGGCAGAAACACTGCTACCTGCGGCGGAAGGTGCTCCCCTTCCTCCTGGACCCAATGGCCCATCCAGCTATCTATCTGCATTCTCATCCCCTTCCTCATTCTCAGGGATATTCCTAGCTTCTACCCAGGCCCTCAGCACCTTGTAGAACTCTTCCTTTTTGGAGAGCCCAATAATGGAAACATTGAATTTCTTGCAGAAGTACTTCAGCTGCTTTACTTTGTAGCATTCTAGTTTCTCCTCTCCCCACTCAAAATCAACAGAGACTATGGATTCTGCTCTCTCCATGATGGTTAAACTTGGCAAAAACAGAAAATCCCAAAAAGAAATCTACCAAAAGTATGTGGTTGCGTTTTGGTCTGTACTCACTAGTAGTGTTCAGCAATTACTGTACATGAGTCATAAATGCAAGTCCAGAATCCTCACCGCTGACCACCAATGTTAGATTTGGGGATCTCTAGTTGGCACAGGTAGGCACTTGTGACAAATAGGGACCCTTGCCTCTGGTCAGGGTAAGGGGGTACACTCCTAAAATAACCCCTGCTCACCCACTTGGTAGCTTGGCACGACAAGACAGGCTTATCTCAGAGGCAGTGTGTAAAACATTTGTGAACACATACAGTAATCCAGTGATAACACTACAGATGGACATCACACAGTTATATATTAAAAATAACTATTCTTTATATATATTTAACACAAGACCACAAACGACAAAAATCCACAATACTGCACTTAAAATGGTAGAATTGGCTTAGTTCTTTTTAGATCTTAAAATGTGACACTTTGAGTCAATGTACCTTTAGATGCGACACGCAGGGCAACGAAAGTGTTGCACAGATGGTGATGCGTTGAGTCCTTACTGCGCTTCTGGGGCGATGCAGCGAGCAATGCCGTGATGCGATGAAATTTTGGTGCAAAGAAATAAAGATGTCGTCTTCTTCTTGATGCGGCACGCTTCTCCGATGTTGCGAGAAGTCTCGACGCGTCAGCTGCAGCGGCGACACCCTCGTTCTGTGATGCGACGACAGCAACTTTGTCAGCGACACTCTTCTCCAACGATGCGAGACGCTTCCGCTCGATGCGACAGCTGCAGCGGCGACACCCTTGTTTAGTGATGCGACGACAGTGGCTCCGACGGCAGCACGCTTCTCCGTGGATACGAGGCGCTTCTGCGGTGCAATGCGACAGCTACAGCGGCTACACCCTTGTTCCGTGATACGACAGCAGCGGCTGCGACGCGCTTCTTCATTGCGAGACGCTTCTCGTGATGCGTTGCAATGCGACAGCTTCAGCGGCGACATCCTTGATGCAACGACAGCGGCGGCGACACGCTTCTTCTTCGTTGCGAGACGCTTCCAGCTCCTTGCGACACGCAGTCACTCAGAATGCCCATACAACTGCAGGCACTTCCAAAGAACTCTTGGGGAGCTGGGGGTTGAAGTCTGTTGTCCCTGAGACTTCAGCAGGAGGCAAGCTCTTCTCTCAAGCCCTTGGAGATCTTTTACAAGTTGAAATAAAGCACCCAAAGTTCCTTTCTCCTTTCTTTGGCAGTCAGGCAACCACTGCAGGCCAATCCCCCAAGCAACACTTCAGCTTAGGGATAGTCTCTCCTCAGTTTCGACTGGTTCCTCTCCTCAGCAAAGGTTTCTTCTTGTTGTCCAAAAGTGATCTAAAGTTCTTGGGTTTGGGTCGCAATATTTATACCAAGTTTTCTCTTTGTTCTCTGAAGGCAGAGAGGCCTTTGCCTAGTCCAAACCAGTTCTGGTCAGTCCTGGAACACTTTGTTTACATGACTCCTTCTTTCCTTTCAGAGAGCAGGGCAGAGACATCAGACGCACCACAGGAGGTGGAGCCAGCATTGAGGAGGGAAGGCACAGCCCTATTCAGGTCCCAGGTGCAACTCCTTCCTCCCATCTAGATGCAGATCTTTCTATTCACCACTGGGCTGACTCACCCTGTCTCCTGGCATCCCCCAGCCTAGTTTCTAAAAGTGGTATTTTCAAACACAGAATGTTAAAACCAACTTCCCTAAAAGATGTATTTTATCATTCTGAGTTCAGGCATACTAAACTTGAATTCCTACCATGTTCCCTGAGTCAGTTAGGATTATAAGATGAAATAATCAAACTGCCTATTCTGGCCTATGGAGAACAGGTAGCCTTACAATAGCGAAAAACGAAAATGGCTGTAATTCACTATTAGAACATGCCACACACACCAGGGCATGTCCTACCTTATAGTTGCAATGCACCCTGCCCTTGGGCCTACCATAAGGGTGTCTGATATGAAGAAAAGGGAAGGTTTAGAGACTGGCAAGTGGGTGCACTTGCCCAGTCAGCATGACAGTACCAGACTGCACGCAGGCTCTGCAATGGCAAACCTTAGACACACTTTTACAGGCTGCTTCTGTGGGTGGCACAACCAGTGCTGCAAGCCCACCAGCAGCATTTGGATTACCAGCCCTGGGCACTCCTGGTGCACTGTACTAGGGTCTGACAGGTAAACTAAACCAACCAATCATGGAATCACTAATTCATACATTAATTTACAATAGGGAGCACTTGCACTGTGGCCCTGGACAGCAGTGGCACAATGCCCAAAGCATCTAACACCAGCAAAAACACACGAGGCAACAGCGAAAAATGGAAGGGAGACTCACGCCTAGGTGTCAGGGCTTATACAAGGGCTCTAAGCCATACTCTTTATGATTCTCTTTTCAGGCCCATCTCCTTCATGAGACATGCCCAGGTTCCTACCTTCTGACCTCTTACTGAATCAAAGAGCACTCTTTGAAATGTACAGGGGAGGCCTGGGCCTCCCCTCCCCAGTGTTTTCCACCCAGCTTATAGGAATGCAGAAATCCACAAATCTGTCTTGGGTGGGGGGGAGCGGGGGGATCTCTCTACCTCCATGCCATGTTTCGCCATGCAGTCCTGGGTCTCCCAAAATTGAACCTCAGTATTGTACCACCCACAGGCACACATAGACCCAGAGCATTTAAACAGCATACATGCACTGCTCAGTACTATTTCCACCCTGTACTGTACCATTCAGGGGCACCCATACATCCAGCACTTGCATTTCACATACTTGCACTGCCATTACTGTATACTTTATGTACTGTACCACTCATAGGCACACAAACACCCAGCAGATGCACCTATTGTGCATGCACTGCATCCTTACTGTATTGTACTACTCACAGGTACACATACACCCAGCACATGCATGTATCCTGCATCTTTCAGGTACTGTACCACTCACAAGCACATGCATACACGATGCACACACTGCTCAGTACTGCATTATCCCTGTATTGCACCCTTCCAAGGCACACATACACCCAGCACAGATACACCACGTTTGCACTGTGCAGCACTTCACAAAATTCCGATGTAGCCAATGCTGAGTTAAGCACACAGCAGCAGAACGTTTAAAAGTGAGTGAGCCTGAAGGCCTCACTCCTGTGACAGGGGGTAAAAAGGATCTGTTCAGTCCTACTGATCACTACACAGTATGCTGACACCACTGCACTCTTGGTGCCTTCCTCCTGACGAAAGCAGTAGTCTTCCACCAACCACTAGGAGGGTAGTGCTTTGGGTGCCCCTCCTGGTCTAACAAGACCGTAATCCGTGAGATAGGCCTATGCCAAGGCGCACACCCATGATCTGTGTTTGCCTATCACAAACAAATCCTCATTAGGGATCCAGACATCAGTAGAGCTGGGCACGCAGGGCAGGGGTACACATCCATGACCATGCAGAGGAACTTTCCATCCTAACAATATCCTTATGTATTGTGGCCCCAAAAGAAAATTGGACTAAATGCAGTTGGCATTACCACAACTGGTAGATGTACTACATTCCAGGGGCAACCCATAGACAAAACACAGATTCAAAAGTAAAGTAATGCCGAATGGTGTATGTGCGGTGTTTCTTAACCATTTGTACACACCTTATTGTGTGTAGCTGGTTTCTGCCAGCTGTGGAAAATTTCCAATTCTCTTTAGATTTCATTAGGAATAGTACTACGAAATTGTTTCTGATGTACTACCCTTTCTCTATTGTTAGATTAAGAATGCCCTTTTCTAGACTTTGGCATACATGATGTAGGGTTGTCTCTATTCTAGTATTTTCTATTGCCTTATAAATGAAACACAAGTAGGATTTGTACCAAATCCTTCTTCCAAAAATCATCTTAAAATCCTGGCACCCATTTTGCGGCAAGCCAAAAATCAGCCGTCAAAAGCTCTGGCCCTCTCTATCGAACCAGAAAAAGCCTTCATCTATGTTGATTGGGGGTACCTTTCCCAGACCATGGAAAGAAACTGCTTGGCCGTGCTTTTAGCTCCATTGTATGATTCACAAATGTTAAATGTGATGGCTTTCTGGCCAGACCAATATAGATTTTGCCAGCTCATCCGCCAAGGGTTCCAGCTGCTGCCTCTTCTTTTCTGTTTAACTCTAGAACCACTGTTGGTGGCCATTTGAGAGACATTCAAAGACAGGAAAGCCTAAAACCTTTATTTACACTGCTGATATCTAAATCACCCTGACTCAATCTGGAGTGGAGTGCTCGGGGAGCAGAGCAGCCCCGCCCATCCACCAGCCACAAAGCAGCAGGACACAAAACATAAAATGCCAATAACTCAATGTTTCTCACCGCTTAAAAGCAGTGGGGTGACTATACTCCACCATAGCAGAAGAGCCACCCCTGCTTCATACAGTAATAAAGTGAAAATACCACATACAAAGGATCCCACACCAAGTTAGGTAAATAAAGGTATTTTTAATGAATAAAACAAGACCATAACAACAAAAATCCAATCAGTAAAACCAGAGATATTCGATGTTAAAGATTTTAGTGCAAATAGCTCCAAAGAGCACAAAGTGCCAACTGTGGATATCTGGTCGCGCTGAACCGGGACAAAGTCACAAGTTCAGGCCGAACAAGATTGAGCATGAGCCAGCTACAGGGATCCAGTTATGCCCGCTGAACACAGTACCTTAAATTCTGGTTTCGGAGTGTTGCGCAGATCTGCGTTAAAGACACGTGGTGTGGCCAAAGCGATGCATTGGTTCAGAGTTGCAGTGGGGCAGTGATTCGATGTCCTGCTTCATCATCGAGGAGCCCATCAATAAGGGCTTCCGATATGAAGTCAAGTGTCGGAATCAAGGCTTCTGTTGATGAGGGATGCGAGGGCCTGCGCCAAGTATGTATCACGCAGCAGTCGATCCAAAGAGGCGGCAGAGGCGATGTAGATCTTGGCAACAGTCCAATACACGCAGCAGCTGAGATGCATCCGTTTTACTCACTGTTGCTCTGTACAGCAGAGGAGATGTCAGTTCCACTGGATCGACAGAGACGGGCAGAGCACTTCCAAGGGTCCAGGACTGGGGTGGCACCACCTGGCAGGATAGACTCACAGATGGCAGAGTCCAGATGTTGGGGTCAGGGTTGTTGGAGCCTTCCGTCCCAGAGGCTAAAGTCAGGAGGCCACCCAACTAGCCCTTGGAGTCACTCTGGTGATCCTGGGTTCAACTGATAAAGGTCCAGTCCGTCTCACCCAGGCAAGAGGTCAGCAGTCCTTCAGAGCAGTAGTCGAGCAGAGTGGCTGTCCTTTCAGCAGCACAGCAACCCCTCTTCACTGTACTGAAGAGTTGGTGTCTGAGGTCCAGCATTTATATCCATTTGTGCCTTTGCAGTGGGTAGAAGCTTCTGAAGGCAGGCCTTTCAAGTGAGCTGATGCCCTGCCTTCCTGGCCTTGGCTCCAGACTAACTACAGGGTTATGCAGCCCTTTTTATGAAAGCAGGATGCAGCCTATTCAAGTGTAATTGGGGCTGGACCCAGCTCCTACCGCTCGTCCTGCCAATGATGGCCCATCCGGACACACCTAAGCTCCCTATTGTGTATAGGAGGAATACACAAAGCCCAACTGTCAACTACACTACATCATGTGACCCAGAGACAGGCTGCAGACACCGAGGTGCCAATCACGATCCGGCAAAAACCGGGTACGAACCGTCGGACGGAGCATATTCTCCGTCCGACGCGTACCCGGTCGTCACAATTTACAAACAAGGAATTACGATTCGCACGGGAACACCATTTCCGTACGAATCGTAAAAAAGCCCGACCGAACAAAATAAACCTACAAATGCGATCCGGGAAAGCGCCGACCTGACGTCGGGATGCTCGCAGCCTGCCATTCACGAACCAGGAATTACGATTCGCACCGACGTCATCCCGCACGGTGAATATTTTCCGGCTGCCAAAAACTGCCGGGAAATCAGGACGACGCGAACAAGGACCACCAGTACGCGACGGACAGACAGGACGACGCGAACAAGGAGGACCAGTACGCGACAGGACGACGCGATCAAGGAGTACCAGTACGCGACGGACAGACAGGACGACGCGATCAAGGAGGACCAGTACGCGACGGACAGACAGGACGACGCGAACAAGGAGGACCCGTACGCGACGGACAGACATGGACCCGAACCTACGTGTCATCCCGGCCCTCATAGCAGTCGACCTCCTCTACAGGTTCCGACGCAGACGCCGCAGAAGGTCAGAATAACTAAGGGAGGGGGGGAAAGTGGGGTGGGGTGGGGGTGGCAGGACCAGGGCAGGCCACAAAACCCCCACCAAAGTCACACAGCACACATGCCCAGGACATACCTGACTCCCATGCCCTGGTCACTACGAGGGGGTGGGGGCGTGTCCAGCTAAGCCAGCGACCGCCACAACGGAAGTCCGTCACGACGCGAACCGGCAACACAACCAGACAGGTACGTCCCGTACCCACGCCTGAAGAGCGTGGGTACGAGTCGTACCACGCCCACACCCACGTCACCCCAACAATGGCGGGACGGCTCGTACCCACGTGGCAAAGGCCTGGGTACGGGCCGCACAAGCATCACATAGCGTGGGGACGGATATGTACGGACCCTACCCCCACCCCGTATGCATGGAGCGTACCCCCACCCCAACAGTGTAAGTACGACACGTACCCCCAACTCGAATGCTTGGAGCGTACCCCCACCCCAACAGTGTAAGTACGACACGGACCCCCACCTCGAATGCATGGAGCGTACCCCCACCCCAACAGTGTAAGTACGACCCGTACCCCCACCCGCGTACATATGGAGCGTACCCCCACCCCAACAGTGTAAGTACGACCCGTACCCCCACCCGCGTACGTATGGAGCGTACCCCCACCCCAACAGTGTAAGTACGACACGTACCCCCACCTCGAATGCATGGAGCGTACCCACATCCGTGCATGTCATGAGCGTACATATTGTGAAATTGGAGAGGTGGGTGCAGAGTCCTCCCAGCAGTGCCCTGAGACAGGAGGGGTGGGTGCAGAGTCCTCCCAGCAGTGCCCTGAGACAGGAGGGGTGGGTGCCTAACACTCCCAGCAGTGCCCTGAGACAGGAGGGGTGGGGGCCTATCACTCCCAGCAGTGCCCTGAGACAGGAGGGGTGGGGGCCTATCACTCCCAGCAGTGCCCTGAGACAGGAGGGGTGTGTGCAGAGTCCTCCCAGCAGTGCCCTGAGACAGGAGGGGTGTGTGCAGAGTCCTCCCAGCAGTGCCCTGAGACAGGAGGGGTGGGTGCCTATCACTCCCAGCAGTGCCCAGTCACAGGAGGGGTGGGTGCAGAGTCCTCCCAGCAGAGCCCTGAGACAGGAGGGGTGGGTGCCTAACACTCCCAGCAGTGCCCTGAGACAGGAGGGGTGGGGGCCTATCACTCCCAGCAGTGCCCTGAGACAGGAGGGGTGGGGGCCTATCACTCCCAGCAGTGCCCTGAGACAGGAGGGGTGGGTGCAGAGTCCTCCCAGCAGTGCCCTGAGACAGGAGGGGTGTGTGCAGAGTCCTCCCAGCAGTGCCCAGAGACAGGAGGGGTGGGTGCCTATCACTCCCAGCAGTGCCCAGTCACAGGAGGGGTGGGTGCAGAGTCCTCCCAGCAGAGCCCTGAGACAGGAGGGGTGGGTGCAGAGTCCTCCCAGCAGTGCCCTGAGACAGGAGGGGTGGGTGCAGA
Source organism: Triturus cristatus (assembly GCF_964204655.1). Classification (NCBI taxonomy): domain Eukaryota; kingdom Metazoa; phylum Chordata; class Amphibia; order Caudata; family Salamandridae; genus Triturus; species Triturus cristatus. The sequence goes on along the minus strand of NC_140579.1, from coordinate 965,090,656 downwards.
GTCCTCCCAGCAGTGCCCTGAGACAGGAGGGGTGGGTGCAGAGTCCTCCCAGCAGTGCCCTGAGACAGGAGGGGTGTGTGCAGAGTCCTCCCAGCAGAGCCCTGAGACAGGAGGGGTGGGTGCAGAGTCCTCCCAGCAGTGCCCTGAGACAGGAGGGGTGTGTGCAGAGTCCTCCCAGCAGTGCCCAGAGACAGGAGGGGTGTGTGCAGAGTCCTCCCAGCAGTGCCCTGAGACAGGAGTGGTGTGTGCAGAGTCCTCCCAGCAGTGCCCAGAGACAGGAGGGGTGGGTGCCTATCACTCCCAGCAGTGCCCAGTCACAGGAGGGGTGGGTGCAGAGTCCTCCCAGCAGAGCCCTGAGACAGGAGGGGTGGGTGCAGAGTCCTCCCAGCAGTGCCCTGAGACAGGAGGGGTGTAACACATGTGTGTGAGGCTGGAAGTACACACATGCATACTGCCTACAAGGGAACATGTCCCCATGAACTCATGTTAACAGACTCCATACACATGTACAGTGATCACCAAGGATGCCACGAATGTTGCAGGTGGAGACATGGCCCTGCATGCATGGCCAAAGTAGAAGGGCTCCGTCACACACACAGCTCATGTAGACACAGCTCTGCGCTAAAGATTGGGAACACCCTGCAGGGAAGATATCAGGGTACACAGAGGGAGGAATACACCCTGGGACAATTGCACCATGCAGTAACTGCTTACATGAACAAAGAAAGTTAGCTAACACCTTGTGATGGCACACAGATCCCAGGGTCCCCCCAATGAGCAGCCCACAACTACATTTCCCACACACCCAACACATAAACACCACCCAAAACCATGTAGCAGCCCCACCAACACCAATACCAGCATAGCAGTAGTGTCAGAATGAAAAAAAAAATAAAGCTTTATTCAGCATGATCACAGTGTCCGTGGATTGCAGGCAGTTAAATATTCACAAGGCCCATAGGGCAGTCAATAAGTCTCAGCTGGATGGGGGACACAGTGGGATGCGTGTCCCCTAGCTTGCCTGCACAGTTACATGCCGTCGTCTTCCACAGGGGTGAGGGCATCAGGGGGGGGGGGAAGCACCAGGCACCGCAGGGACATCAGGGCAAAGGGTAGGCGTTGTGGGTGCAGGGATGGAGGACTCCACCACAGGGGGTGGGGCAGGGCCAAAGGCGGAGGCCAGGATGGCACTACACACCTTTGCAAGGTCCTCCAGGGATTCCCCTGCACCCGAAGGATCCACAGGCCCCAAGGAGGGGGGGGTCAGAGGGATGGGTCGCAGCGCCACTGTGGGAGGGTGTAGACAGGGGGGGGGAAATCAAGCACCCTGACCGGGGACCTCCTTGACCGCTTGCGGGGTGGTGTCACTGTGGGGCTCAGGGACAGAGCGGCCATGAAGGAGTCTTTGGGGGAGAGGTGGCCAGGAGAGCTGAGGGGAGGGGATTTGGAGGGAGTGGACTGGGTGGAATGCGGACTCCCACTCTGGCTGCGTGTCACACGTTTGCCCCCCGACCCAGTGGGTGTGCCTACCTCACCCTGTGTGTGCATGTCAGGAGGAGTGCGGTGGACCTTCCCTGCTGGTGTGGTGCCTGTGTCTGTTGATGTGGGTGCATGCCGACGTCTGGGTGTACGTGGGACAGGCATGGGAGTGGGAAGTGTGGATGGGGCAGGGGTAGGTGGTGGGAGGTCGCGCTGCAGGAGACCCACTGCTGCAGTTAGTGTCGAGTCTATCGACCGAAGCAAGCTGCGTTGGTCAGCCTGCGATGAATGAATGCCCTCCAAGTATGCCTCGATGTTGTTGAGGGTCTGGCCGTGGGCTTGGAGGACATTAAGGATCGCAGCCTGACCAACCTGCAGCTGCCGCTGGATGTCCACAGACTCGGCATAGGCGGCAGCAGTGGAGACAGGGGCAGGGGGTGCGGTGCCTGGCATGAAGGAGACATGCGGTGACCGGGCACGCTGGGAAGGGACACGAGCAAGTGGGAGGCGGCTGATGGGAACGGAGGGGGCGGTGCGAGGTGTTGTTCCGCTGTCAGCTGCTGGTGCAGCCTCCGCCCACTCGGAGACATCCTCCTCGGACCTGTCAGCTTCGTATTCTGACGTGCCAGTCGACAGGTCCTCGGCCACACTCTCCTCCGCCTCTGTCCCACTCGATGTGCCAGCCTCGATGTCACGGCTGGCACTGGTGCTCGGTCCCTCCGCCTGGTCTGTGTCCATGTCTCCCTCTGTGTCCCCCGACGATGCTGTGGGCAGGGTGGAGAGACAGAAAGTAATCAGACACCTGTACACATCTGTCACATGAGTCCAATCTACATAGGTTACATTGCATAGCCTGAAAAGGAAGATCCCTAACATCTACTAAACAAGGTACCGATGTAGGGCATGAAACACACAGTTGGTTGAGCCACCATGCCACTGAAATACCATGGAGAGCATGAGACAATAGCAAATTACAGGAAACGGAGTCTGACATAGCACCCAGGCCCTGGGGACAATCCAGCACTGCATCTGCACCACACAGCGTTGGCGAAAATAGGGATGACCTGGGACCATATCCATGAACTTGAGACACATGCTGCATAGGTAATGCTGAAAACATGCCCAACATGACTGGGTCACTGCACCTTGAGTGTATGTCCAGACAAACATCACACACTGCCCAGACCCAGCAAGTAGAAATCAGGATTTGACATATAGGCTTTGCCCGCCCCAACCACCCCCTACACGAGGCAAATAGTTGAGACACAGGTGGCACCAACATCTCATAGTCTGGGTGATAAACACAGGGGCAGGCAAAATGCAAGATTGGACGCCAGACACCCAAGGTGCGCCTGTACAAATAATGAGGTACCAGTGCCCATCCTCAGATGAGTATAACAAGACACACAGGCACTGGCAACTGTGAGTATGAAGAAGGACATTCAGGTCAGGCTGCACAGTGGACACCTGTACTAAATTTCACGTCTATATACATGGTGCCAGGGGACAATGGCACAGAGCACAACCTAAGCTGTAGACACTGAGAGTGTCCACGTTTTGGGATGACACATACAACACCGAGGAAAAGGTGCCCCAGGGGACAGTAGTGGCCACACAACTCCATGCTCCTGAATGGTAATGACTGCAACACACGCCACCATCCCTGCACTATGCGTATCGCACACTCATGCACCGCATGTCACAGGCCACTACATAGGACATGCGCGCTGTAAGGCATGACACTTGAGAGACTAACTCCCATGTCTGGACTCAGCATCAGTGCCAACTGACATGGAACCCACATGCAGTGAACTGGACAGGACACAGGCAAGGTCCCAAAACCAGTTACACACCACCCCCACACATGATGCTACAGGCATAGTTCTCGTGGACAAAGCGCCAGCCTACATTACCTTGTGAAGGAGTGACTACACACAGACCAGGGAACACATTGCAAGGAGGGGAAGGGTGGCAGGAGCGCAGCGCTATACTGGGGCAAACTGGATCTGCACAGCACCTTTAAACCCTGGCAGTGAATTCATGCTACTGTGCCCTTACAAATGCCGGTGACACACAACAAACACACATGTACCTACCCCCTTCCGGCTGCTGCATCTCCTGTAAGCGCCTCTCCAAGTCTGGAAAGACCACCGGCAGCACACGCCTGTGGAGGTGGCTCAGACGGCGGCGCCCGCGGTTCTTGTGGCTCTCAGGTGAGTCCCCCAGCAGGACCCGTGCGATCCTCCGCGTCCAGCACCGGATATCCTGCCAGCGTTTCCTCACCTGGGACAGGCTCCGCCTCCGACCATCCACACCCCTCACGGCACTGACGGCGGTCAGCCAGATCTGCTCCTTGGCAGTGGCGCCTACCTGTGAGGAAGAACAAGTGACACCACATCAATACACCAGCCACATGTCACAGAGAGACACATGAGAAAAAATTAGCTGGTTACAACAAGGCATGTCATGCAGCCAACGCATTGCACCTTTGTCATAGGGACATGATCCTCTGGGGAGGGAAGAAGCAGTACGTGCCATTGTAGGTACACAGGTGGAATGATGGCAATGTCACAATCAATGATCAAGGCTCACACTGTGCATCACACCCACCTCTCCTGTCTCAGGGCACTGCTGGGCGTGTTAGGCACCCACCCCTCCTGTCTCAGGGCACTGCTGGGAGTGGTAGGCACCCACCCCTCCTGTCTCAGGGCAGTGCTGGGACGACTCTGCACCCACCCCTCCTGTCTCAGGGCACTGCTGGGAGGACTCTGCACCCACCCCTCCTGTCTCAGGGCACTGCTGGGAGGACTCTGCACACACACCTCCTGTGTCTGGCCAGCACCTCAAAGCAGTCACATGCCACAGGCCACTGACGCCACCTCAGCAGAGTACACAGACACAGGACATTCACCTGCCATTGCCAAATACAGATACAAACCTCACTGCACATGTGCCACTAGATCAGGGGGGCTCACAGGTGTGGGGCTGGCTCTGCACGTCAGACACACAGCACTGCCCCCTGCTCACATGAGATGTGCAGGGCATATCCAGGCCTCACTCATCTGGGGTGGTCCACTACACATATGCACCCACACAAATGACATTGGACTTACACACACAGATGTCCAGGGGACGAACACATCATGTGGACACTCTCAGCATAGGTACAGTGGACAAACACACATCTGTAGGTACAGTCACCTGTCACACTGGGGTAACCACAGAATCACAGGAGGACTGTAGTAGCTCCATACCCTGGAGGATTAGACAGGCACAATGTGTAATGCCACATGCAGTGAATGTCACAGTAAACACAATGCAAGTGAGGAGAGCAGACATGCACCACAGCATGCTCTGGCTGGGAGACATCAGGCATCCCCCCCCTGGGACCCCCCCTACAGTACATAGCATGTGTGTCACACCAGGACACAATGCCAGAAGTCACAGTCACAACAAAGGGACAGTCTGTGCCAGTGGCCTATGCACTCACCTGATACCCTGGTCGCCCATACAGAAGGGGGTACTGTGGGAGGATCACATCCAGCAATGCCAGGTTCTCCTCCAGGGTGAATGGCTGTGTCCTCTCCACAGCCCTTGACATGGTTCCAGGGAATCAGTAGCAGCAGCTGGGTCGACGAATTCAAAGATGTGCAGGCAAGTGCTCCCTCATGGGACCTTGCTGCCTTATATCTGCCTTTCTGCCCTGTCTCATGCACAGGAGTACAGAGTGATTGGTCACTCACATTTGCATCCTATGTTTCCACCAATCCCTTCAAACCTAGCAGTCTGTGTGTACTCTATTGGTTTCATTCTCCTGCATGATGTCAGCCCCCCAAACACATTGCAACAAAGTAGATTAATTCCAACTGACTTCTGCTGTGCACCTTCCAGAACAAATTCAAAATTTGAACTTGGTCTCCATGACAACCAGCATGCATGTAGGCCTTAATACTTGTCCCTCATGTGTCCCCTATGTAATTTGGAGCTTCACACACAGGTACGGTGCGTTCCGGGGCCCTAGGGCACCCCAAATGCATTGCAACGGCCCGTACACGCGTGCCTACGTTCACTATCACTATGGGTGTGCTTGCGTATGCGTACTCGTAGTGGTACGGGCCGTACACACGCCTGTACGCTCCCTATCACTATGGGTGGCCTCGCGTATGCGTACTCGTAGTGGTACGGGCCGTACACACGCCTGTACGTTCACTATCACTATGGGTGTTGTCGCGTATGCGTACTCGTAGTGATAGTGAACGTACAGGCGTGTGTACGGCCCGTACCACTACGAGTACGCATACGCGAGGCCACCCATAGTGATAGGGAGCGTACAGGCGTGTGTACGGCCCGTACCACTATGGGTGTTGTCGCGTATGCGTACTCGTGGTGATAGTGAACGTACAGGCGTGTGTACGGCCCGTACCACTACGAGTACGCATACGCAAGGCCACCCATAGTGATAGGGAGCGTACAGGCGTGTGTACGGCCCGTACCACTATGGGTGTTGTCGCGTATGCGTACTCGTAGTGATAGTGAACGTACAGGCGTGTGTACGGCCCGTACCACTACGAGTACGCATATGCGAGGCCACCCATAGTGATAGGGAGCGTACAGGCGTGTGTACGGCCCGTACCACTATGGGTGTTGTCGCGTATGCGTACTCGTAGTGATAGTGAACGTACAGGCGTGTGTACGGCCCGTACCACTATGAGTACGCATATGCGAGGCCACCCATAGTGATAGGGAGCGTACAGGCGTGTGTACGGCCCGTACCACTATGGGTGTTGTCGCGTATGCGTACTCGTAGTGATAGTGAACGTACAGGCGTGTGTACGGCCCGTACCACTACGAGTACGCATACGCGAGGCCACCCATAGTGATAGGGAGCGTACAGGCGTGTGTACGGCCCGTACCACTATGGGTGGCCTCGCGTATGCGTACTCGTAGTGATAGTGAACGTACAGGCGTGTGTACGGCCCGTACCACTACGAGTACGCATACGCAAGGCCACCCATAGTGATAGGGAGCGTACAGGCGTGTGTACGGCCCGTACCACAACGTGTACGCATACGCAAGAACACCCATAGTGGTACGGGCCGTACACACGCCTGTACGCTCCCTATCACTATGGGTGGCCTCGCGTATGCGTACTCGTAGTGATAGGGAGCGTACAGGCGTGTGTACGGCCCGTACCACTATGGGTGTTCTTGCGTATGCCTACTCGTAGTGGTACGGGCCGTACACATGCCTGTACGCTCGCCATCACGATGGGTACACATACGGCAGCACTCCCATAGTGATATGGGAACGTACACAGGCCCTCTTCGCAGCAGTACAGCGGTTTTCACACATCACAGTGGTGACAGGCGGCACACAGGTAGGGATAGGGAGGACATACTTGTCCATGGATGGACATACTTGTCCATGGATGGACATACTTGTCCATTAATTGACATCAAGGCATCGTCTGTGCATTACTACATGTGTGGGGCACAGGTGTGACGGCCTGTGATGTGGAACATTACTCCTGAGTCGAGAAGGCACCAGATGTATGATGAGATGTGTACAGATGTACTGTGTGATGGTGCAATGTGTGCCAGGCATGCCCTTGACTCCTTTGACATGTGTGCATGTCGTACTGCACACTTGGGGTGAGCGTCACTGGCATGGCACGGACACCAACACACGGAAGTGTCCCCTGATGCCCGGTACAGGGGTTATCACACCTGACTTGTCACTACCCACGGTGCACAATGTGACTATGTCATGTATGTGTGGGGGCTTCCCATCAGGTTGATGTTGGAGCACCCTCAAAAGCTGCAGCCGTTGCAGCAACCAACATGTGTCTGTGTGTAGATTGTCATTGCACACTGTTCCGCACACCATGCCACATGTGGTATCGGATGTGAGGTGCACATGTATGCATGGGACACGGAGTAGCGTGACAAGGACATGTCAGCATCCTCACAAGGAATTTGTGGTGAGTCATGAAATGTGCACCTTCATGGCAAGGTGTGTGGGCTGTCCTAGTGTAATGTCATGTGACCTGTGGCTCCAGTGTTCCGCTACCAGTCTCTGCAATCGGCATCCTACTGCTGCTGATGTGTGGGCGTATGTCACTCCTGTCTTGCGTCTGGCTGTTCACTTGCACTGGGACACAGCTATTCCCACGGTGTGGCATGGGGAGGTTCTCAATCTCCGTGTGTAGCTGGGTCTTGGTAGGAGTGTCCCCTTGCATCCATACGTGTCCTGGGCATGTAACACATACCTGACTCCCTATGTAGCATATGTGTATTGACAGATTAACATGTGCTCAGTACATATGATTTGTTGTCGTAGTGCACTCACTCTTCCTTGTCACTTCCAAATTACTGCAGACCGCCGCCTCTTGCCCGACCAATTCCGGACTTGGCTGCCATGCAGGAGAATGACAGCATCCGGCTCTACCGCTTCACCCAACCGTTGATTCTGGAGTTGACGGCGAGACTGGCAGCACACCTGCAACCGCAGCACAGGTATCCTACGGCACTGACACCCCAGCTGAAGGTAATGGCAGCCCTACATTTTCTTGCCACGGGTACCTTTCAATATACCATAGCTAATGTTGGTGGCATGTCCCAGAGCATGTTCTGCCGTGTGCTGCATGATTTCTTAGAGGCCATGTTGATTCACCTGGATGACTTCATCAAGTTCCCAACCCCTGAACAGATGACTGCGGTCAAGCGTGGATTCTATGCCCTGGGAGGGATGCCCCATGTCATTGGGTCCATAGATGGGACACATGTAGCTTTGGTACCACCACACGCACGGGAGGTGGCGTACCGCAATCGAAAGCACTACCACTCCATTAATGCCCTTGTGGTGTGTCAGGCCAACATGGTGATTTCACATGTCTGTGCTCGTTTTCCAGGATCAGCACACGATGCCTACATCATGAGGCGTTGCAGGATGCCTGAAATGATGATGCAGCTGCGCAACGAACGGGCATGTGTTGTTGGTGGGTACAGTCTGTCTGTCCTGTAATTTTGCATAACCTACCAGCACGACCGCTTCACCAGTTCTAACGATGTCCATGTGCTTCCCATGTAGGGGACGCTGGCTATCCCAACATGCCTTGGCTGCTCACACCTCTCCGCAACCCCATCACGCCGGCCCAGCTCCGCTACAACACCGCCCATGGCCGGACAAGGCGAGTGATCGAGAGGACGTTTGGCCTGCTGAAGAGCCGTTTCAGGTGCCTACACAAGACCGGCGGCGCACTCCCATATGCCCCGGCGAAGGTCTGCAAGATCTTCATGGTCTGCTGCACAACATGGCAGTTGAAAGAGCTGTGCCACTCATCCTGAATCAACATGACGAGGACCATCCACCCGTGGAGGACGAAGGGCTTGGCAATGGGGCTAGTGATGTGGAGGATGTGGAGCCGCAAGAGGACATCCGGACTCGGCTCATACGCGACTTCTTTGCTTAGTGGTGAGTACCAGTGTCTGAGTGTGCACGCATTGGTCCCCGTGTGCCATGTGTTGTGATGTGTGTGTCCACCTGCATGTATGGCACGTGAGTCAGAGGTGTGTGTGGGTGTGTCACTGGAGTGATGGTGGCAGTGATGGTTGTATTTCCTCAGTCATAATTGTGACCTAGCATGTTGTCGTCCATACATGTGTCGAGTAAATGCACATGCAAGTGGCTGTGCTTTTTGTGGCGGACTACTTGTGTGTCTCTATTCCCCAGGTACTTGCGCATGCCGTCTGCTGCTTGCATTGTTGTGGCACTGCTATTCCTCATGGACATGACATCGTGGGCTGACTCAGCGTTACAGGCACGGACACGTTTGGAAGTCTCCATAGGGTAAGGGATGCATCAGGGGTGTATTGGGTGTGGCAGTTGTTCACGATGTATGCACATTGCCCCTGTCGATGTTTGGTTCCTCTGCAGCCATGTAGCATCACCATGGGACACGACATGCAGCTGTGTACACCTGAATAGATGGTCTGCCTGGTTGACAGTCATCAGTGATGGGATAGGGGATTGTGATGATGGCATCAATGTGTGTGACACTGCCCTCGGACACGTACGGTTAGCATTGGCTTGACATGGTGTGGGACTTCCACATCAGCGGATCTATGGTGTATGGCAGGCTCTCCGTGAGCAGCTGTGGGTGTTCAGCTGTTAGCCGACGCTTGTGTGCCAGTTCCATGGCGAACACGCTTTTGTGCTGCAGAAGGGGGGTGCCAATGTTGGACCCACATGTTACTCCACATGATGTGTTCATGTGTACTTCAAGTTGCCTCTGCAATCCCGAAAACATGACTAATAAAGGTGTCCCTATGCCTCCAAGGTGCCTCTTCTCAGTCAATGCTGGTGTGTTGCCACGGTGCATCCAGCATGTCTGGCATGGTATTCCCTGATTGTGGCTATGTGTCAATGTGTCGAGTAGCAAGATGCAAGCTGTGTGTGTGGGCTGAGACTGTGTATTGGGCATGATGTCCATGACTGTGTGGGTATTGTGACATGTGCCATCCCCATGCATCCAACGTTGTCCAGGACCCCATTCTCTGCATCCACCGGACTCAAGCTTGCAGGACATGGTTCTGCCACCTGTCTACACATACCTGGAAGCCCCCCAGGACACTGGACTGGATCCCTGACCTCTGCGCATGACTGTTGCTGTACTCAATGTGTCTGTCTGCACGGTTGTTCGGCCACCCCCTCAGCTGGTTGGGCCCATCACGGGTGTGTATGGTGCTCCATGTCTGTCTTGCCTAATACACCGTGACCCATGTGTCCTGTGCCAGACTCAGGCCCCAGGGTGTGGATGGTTGAAGACAAAAGATGACTCAGGCATGTTTAGACTTTACAAGACACATGTTAGGTAATAATGCAACCAGCAGGCATCTACTCTTCATAGTGTGATTTATTATTTGGGGGGGGGGGGGACAAAGTGAGGGGCTTTCCGGGAGTTTTGAATCCAAAGTTCTGTAGGGGAGTTGGTGTCCTTGCCATTTGAAATCCTCAGAGTCCATGCCACTGTCTTTGTCAACATTGGTCAGCCAGTGACCAGCAGGGCCATGTGGCAGAGAATGTCTCTTGATGCTGTGATGCTGTTGCTCCATTGGGCCAGGTGCCAGGCCAGGTGTCCTGGGAGTTGGTGATGTAGCGCCGACCCTCACGGTCCTTTCCGTGGACGACCCGGCCTCCTGCGGGGACCCTCCGCAGCAGGCCGTGACGACGTCTGGGATGCTCCATCGGATGTTTCCTCCTCCTCCTCCTGATCCCTCCCTGTGGGTGGTGATGTTCTCCGCCTTCTGGCACAGGGAGAGTCGGCCATGTTGTCGGCCATCCGACGGAGTGTATCGTGAATCCCCTGGAACACCGTCACTTGCTCAGCCTGTCTGTCCTCCATCCTCCGTTGGTGTTGCAGTAGACTGGCATGTTGCTGGGCCTGCTGGGTCTTGATCCCCTCGAGGATGGACACAACCTGGGCCATGCCCGTGGTGTCCTGCCGGTATGTGTCCATGATGTTATGGACATGGGCAAATACCGGTTCCCCAGCCAACTGGTCAGGCTCGCGCCTCCGCCGTCCTCCACTCCCACCACCCCTGCCCACTTGCACCTGGCCTGCCCTTGTAGGTACATCGGGTCTCCGGGACCCCTGAGGGGTGGCATTGGCGTTGTCGCCTGCCTCCTCCTGGGTGCCCGGGACACCGTGTCCCTCCTGGCCAGCCTGGCAGCATTGTGGTGTTGGGGCAGGGATCCTGGGTGTCTCCTGGGATGTGGCAGGAGTGGGGGTGGTGGTTGGCCCAGTTGTACCTGACGCAGGTGCTGCAGGTGGTTGGACACCAGAGGGGCCAGGTCGGTCGGGGTCGTCCACAGAGTGGTGAGAGTGGTCGCTGCCGGTGGGATCGGGCTCCCGCAGATCCGGGTCCTGTGAACCACGACGTTGACCTGTGTGTGAGAGAGACAATGTTAATTTTGGTGCATGCAACATCCATGTTTCATCTGTTTCAAAGTTGGGACATTTCCTCTTGGAATTTGGATCTGTATTGCATTCCACTCACAGTGCACTTGTGCATGGGTGTGTCCCTTGGGCACCACTTTGGCCCCTTTAACTATGTGTGGCACGGTCTTACTTGCTGCGTCAAGTGTGACTGCAGTCAGCAGTGGAGTGGGCAGGTGTGGCGAGCCATGCATTGGCGCCTTCCGTGTAGCACTGTACATGTGCACATGGAGTGGATCCACACACTTATATGATCCAGGTAGCTGTCGTTGTGCTCGTGAACAGGTTGTGACATGGCCCTGTGTCTTGCCATGGTGAAGAGGGGGGGTTCTGGGACTGGCCACCCTTGTCTACATGCACGCAGTCTACCTGCTGACGAGCAGACATTCGCACACGCCACACGGCTGATTTGCTCTCCCTGTGTCTCGCTCCCTCTCTCTGTCCCCCTCTCCCTCCCTGTCCCCCTCTCCCTCCCTCTCTGTCCCCCTCTCCCTCCCCCTCTCTGTCCCCCTCTCCCTCCCTCTCTCTGTCCCCCTCTCCCTCCCTCTCTCTGTCCCCCTCTCCCTCCCTCTCTGTCCCCCTCTCCCTCCCTCTCTGTCCCCCTCTCCCTCCCTCCGTGTGTCAGCCTCCTCCCTCTGTCCGTCTCGCTCCCTCTCTGTCCCCCTCTCCCTCCCTCCGTGTGTCCGCCTCCTCCCTCTGTCCGTCTCCCTGTGTCTCCCTCCCTCTCTGTCCCCCTCTCCCTCCCTCTCTGTCCCCCTCTCCCTCCCTCCCTGTGTCTCGCTCCCTCTCTGTCCCCCTCTCCCTCCCTCCGTGTGTCAGCCTCCTCCCTCTGTCCGTCTCCCTGTGTCTCCCTCCCTCTCTGTCCCCCTCTCCCTCCCTCTCTGTCCCCCTCTCCCTCCCTCCCTGTGTCTCCCTCCCTCTCTGTCCCCCTCTCGCTCCCTCTCTGTCCCCCTCTCCCTCCCTCCGTGTGTCAGCCTCCTCCCTCTGTCCGTCTCCCTGTGTCTCCCTCCCTCTCTGTCCCCCTCTCCCTCCCTCTCTGTCCCCCTCTCCCTCCCTCCCTGTGTCTCCCTCCCTCTCTGTCCCCCTCTCGCTCCCTCTCTGTCCCCCTCTCCCTCCGTGTGTCAGCCTCCTCCCTCTGTCCGTCTCCCTGTGTCTCCCTCCCTCTCTGTCCCCCTCTCCCTCCCTCTCTGTCCCCCTCTCCCTCCCTCCGTGTGTCAGCCTCCTCCCTCTGTCCGTCTCCCTGTGTCTCCCTCCCTCTCTGTCCCGCTCTCCCTCCCTCTCTGTCCCCCTCTCCCTCCCTCCCTGTGTCTCCCTCCCTCTCTGTCCCCCTCTCCCTCCCTCTCTGTCCCCCTCTCCCTCCCTCCGTGTGTCAGCCTCCTCCCTCTGTCCGTCTCCCTCCCTCTCTGTCCCCCTCTCCCTCCCTCTGTGTGTCACCCTCTGTCACCTCAGCCCAGCTTCCTGGGCACACACTGTTAGCAGATCTTTGAGTGGCCCTTGGCTTGTTGATGTGAGTTTGTTTCTGATCTCCAGGCACCCATTGGGTGTGATGTGTGTCTGTGCGCTGCTGCTGTGGTTGTGTGTGCTGTCACTCTTTCACAGTGTTGGCTGTTCATTAGCTGCTGTCATGTGCAAAACAGTGCCTTCACCCCCATGTGTTGATGCAAGGCGTCCGCCATTTGCTGGCGAGTCTTTCCTGTGTGGGGACGCAGTGTTTGTCTGGCTGTGACCTGGGCCATATGGGCAGAGGGCATTGTTGTCTGCTTCTGAGTTGCACTATGTGATTTTTGTGGCCCACCCTCCCGCCATCCGGGTTACCGTGTCATGTGTTGGTGTCTTCTGTGGCCTGTGACTTGACATTGTCCAGCTGGGTGCATGGGGCATGGTGGCAGCAGTGGCATGTGCGTGCTCATGGAGTGTGGTTGAGTCATGCGATGGCTTGGGGTGGTTGCGTGCCTGTTAGTGATTTTGGTTGTGGATGCCGTTCCCCCCATGTGAGGTGCGTTGTTTGTGTACTCACCCGGGTCTCGGAGTCCTTCTAATCCTTCGACTGCCTCCACCGGCAGTATGGCCATCACCCTCTCCTCCCAGGGATGGTAGTGTACGGGTCTGCGGGAGGGCCCTCCTCCGGTGGCGTTGGCCTGGTCGTGTTCCTCCTGCCTCTTGGCTCGGAGATCGTACCACCTGTTCTGGCATTCCTGCCTGGTCCTTCTGGTGTCCGCAACAGCATTCACAGCATCGACGATGGTCCGCCACATGGTTGTTTTAGCTGCCATGCTGGTGTTTCTGACCAATGTTCCAAAGAGCTGTGGCTCGACTCTGAGGATTTCATCGACAAGAACCTCCAACTCTCGGTTACTGAACTTTGGATTCTTGGTAGTGGGCATGGTGAGGGGTGTGGGTGTGGATGGTGGGGGTGTGTGTGGATGGTGGGGGGGTGTGTGGATGGTTGTGGGTGTGTGGGTGTGGTTGTGCAGGTGTGTGTGTGTGTGAATGTGATGAGGGGGTGTTTGTGAAGGTGGTTGTGTGAAGGTGTGCAGGTGTGCAAGTGTAAGGTGTGGTGAAGCTTTTAGTAAGGTGCTGTAAGTTGTCTGTGGTGTCTGGCAGCAGTGAGTCTGTTGCAAAGGCTCATGGTTTGTGTGTGTGGGCCCTTTTTATTGGTCCATTGGTGGGTGTGGCTGTGTTTGAAGTTTGGGTGGGTGTGTTATAAGGAGTGGTGGTGTTTAGGGCCTCTGTTTGTTTTTGGCAGTTGCAGGTCAGTGAATGTGTGTTTTATGAGTGTTTGTTGGCCATGTTTAGTGGCTTTGTGCCATTCGAATAGTGTATTCTTGTGTTGTATTGTATTGTCCTGGTTGTGTACGTGCGTTTTGAGCGTGTGTACGGTGTGTAGATGGTCCATTTGGTTGTACGGTGCTGTCCTTGTGTGTGGCTTGGCACGACTCGTACATGCGGTTGTGATGTTGGGGCATGGGGTGCGCTTCGTACTTAGGAGGTTGTGGTGGGGGTGCGACTGGAACATACTGGGGTGTACTTAGACGGTGGTACGACACGTACAAGGGTGGGGGTACGACTGGAACGTACTGGGGTGTGGGTACACGGGGGTGTGACACGTACAGGGGTGGGGGTCCGACTCGAAGGTACTGGGGTGTACTTAGACGGTGGTACGACACGTACTGGGGTGGGGGTACGACTGGAACGTACTGGGGTGTACTTAGACGGTGGTACGACACGTACTGGGGTGGGGGTACGACTGGAACGTACTGGGGTGTGGGTACACAGGAGTGTGACATGTACAGGGGTGGGGGTGCGACTGGAACCTACTGGGGTGTACTTAGACGGTGGTACGACACGTACTGGGGTGGGGGTACGACTGGAACGTACTGGGGTGTGGGTACACGGGGGTGTGACACGTACAGGGGTGGGGGTACGACTCGAACGTACTGGGGTGTGGGTACACGGGGGTGTGACACGTACAGGGGTGGGGGTACGACTCGAACGTACTGGGGTGTACTTAGACGGTGGTACGACACGTACACGGGTGGGGGTACGACTGGAACGTACTGGGGTGTACTTAGACGGTGGTACGACACGTACAAGGGTGGGGGTACGACTCGAACGTACTGGGGTGTGGGTACACGGGGGTGTGACACGTACAAGGGTGGGGGTCCGACTCGAAGGTACTGGGGTGTACTTAGACGGTGGTACGACACGTACTGGGGTGGGGGTACGACTGGAACGTACTGAGGTGTACATACACGGGTGGGGGTTAGACACGTACACGGGTATACATACGGGGGGTGTACATTAACGGGGTGTACGACTCGAACGTAAGGGTGCTGGGGGGAGTGTTTGGCGCGTATGCGGGCACATATCTCCATGGTTGCAATGGGAGTTCGGTGCGGACGGTGTTTTTACCATACGGTTGTGAGTTGGGACGCACGGGTAGGATCGGGATTCCTCGGTCGGACTTGACTTTTCACATTTGTACGGTAAATCGTCCGAGGACGTGTCGGACACATTTTCCGACCCGAGGACGTGTGGGGAATGATTCCCGAGGCGGTTCGTATGGACTTTTTACCATGCGAATCGTAATTGCCAGTTTGTACGGCACTTGTCCGATTCGTACGGTAAAAAGACCGGATACGAGTCGGAAGGGCCTTTTTTTTACCGGATCGTGATCGGCACCCAAATAACTAAGGCAGGAAAAAGTGGCAAGTATTTAAAAGGAAGGTTTTAGGCCTGGCTTAAGGTTTCTTTTGCTAGGTCGAAATGGCAGTTTAAAACTGCGCACACAGTCTGCATGGGAACACCCATGCAACGCCCATAAACACCTTCCCAGGCCAGAGTAAGGCAACGCAGCGATTTGCGCTGCATTACCTTACTCCAGATTTATGGAGCCACTGAGGGCCATGCAAAGTGGCCTTGCGAGGCTTCATAAATCTCATCTAGGGTTTGCGTCACTCTTGCAGCATGTTGCATGGTGCAAGAGCGACAAAAACCAGCTTCTAACTACACCCCTAAGTGTCCAAGTTGAGGATGAAAAGGTTTTAGTTTTGACTTGCCTTTTTCAAACAGTGCCTATATCTGAATAATAGACATGTACAAGCACTGGATACTGTACTGCATTTGCTTGCCACTGTCTTTTCAGCTTGTAGATTTTTCTGGGTACATTGCCACATTTGTGAACATTGACACCAAGCCTCAATATTACATCTAGTTTCAGCACTGTATTGTTAGGTCTCGCCTACGCAGCGCGCATGCGCTGCTAAGGAGGAGACCTTTAGAAATCGATTCAGTTTTGCAGGCAAAAACGTGCACGCATTGCATCGCTTTGAATGGCAACGCATGCACATTTGGCGATTCCCTTGCGGGAGCGAGCTTTGAAACCATCTGTTTGTAAGTAACAAACAGATGGTGCCCATTGCTCGCTCACGTAAGGGAAACAGGCCCTCAGCTCGCTCCTTCCCCTCCCGCCTGTCTCCCTGTGTGCGGACCTCCGAGCTCCCGCGCTTGTCTTTCTTTTTTCGTATATGAGACCCCTAAAGGAGGAATGATTGTAACTGAGGGGTTGGTGCCGGGCGCTGGACGACTTTCACTTTCGCGGCCACTGCGCGCACCTTATGCTTCTCTCCCTCTCCCCTCAGCTCGCTCCCTCCTCTCCCCGCCCGCCTGTCTCCCTCTGTGCAGGCCTCCGAGCTCCCGCGCTTGTTGTTGTTGTGTTTTTTTGCGGCTTTTACAAATGGAGCACCATGTGGTGCCCCATGGGTTGTCACATTAACATGGCCGCCAGAGCCATAACACTCAGTTGCCTGCGAGAGTTTCCCCTCTCTCGTTTCTCTTTTCCCCATCTTTCGCTACCTTCTTGCTCTGTTGTCTCCCTTTCAGTGCGCTCTCTTCGGACTTATCTAGCCTCTTGTCTCGGAACCAGTTCGCTCCTCAGTTGTGCACCGCTGCTTCGCGGTGGCATCTGTCGCTGGCGCTGTGTCGGCTGCGAGCCAAGGGAGCGTCAATGTCATCTCGAGCCAAGTCATGCGGGTGAAATCAGGAATGTGTCTGTGCATGTGCTGTGTCTGTTTGTGTGGGTGTTTCTGCAGTAGTTTGTGTGTCTGTTTCTGTGGTGGCCGTCTTCCTGTTTGGTTACAGTGTGCGCGATTGCTGGGTTTGAGACTGAGTCTCTGAGTAGTGGGTGTTTTTTAGAGAAACTAATGCGCTCTTGCATGTCCCTTACCCCGCCCCTCCCTGAACTAGCCCGTTGCCCCGGCCCCTCCCCGAAATAGCGCTGATATCCTCACGGCTCCACAGTGTTGACCCCCGGGTTTCGGCTCTCAGCCCAGCGGGGAAGGACGCAGGCCCTCCAGGCCACACTCTTGTTATCAAGGGGGGCTGGTCACCTTTGTGTGGATCTGAGGGTGGTCACCCATGTGTGCACAGCGCCCGAGCGAAACGGCACAGTGAGCCACGGAGTGTCAGGGTGAAACACAGCCCCCGATGTACAGCCCCCCTCCCAATCTCCAGGGGCCCCTTTCAGCCCCAGGCATATGAATATTTGTGACGTGGGAGTCTCAGCCCCCTCCCATCACGTCCTGTGGTGGGGGGGAGTGAGTTATTTTGAGTTACGCCACTAAGTACTATGTGAAAGGTTGCTTTAATACAACAGCTCCTAATCGCAACCATTGCAATACTAGAATTAGCCTTGCGTGCAACTACCCCGACAAGCATACTAACACATGAGGTTGACTTTGTGTAAATAGCACCCAGGGCAAAACCAAATTTTGCACCACCACCGGCACCTTCGGTGGAAAAAAAAAAACCTAGCTCCCCGTTTCTGCTCTGTTTGTTTCGAGTCTGCGAGTGTCATACAGCCAACATATCCCCCTCCCGCAGTTTTTATCCCGAAGACTACCCCCCCTTGCGCCTTGAGACCATCACGGTTGAGTAGTAGCGCTTTACAAGCCCCTGACTGATTGATTGATTAGTTGCTTAAAAGCGGAGGTTGAATACGACCCTGGCAGTTCATGCAGAACAGTGTTTAGAGCCTGCTGCGTGGCCTGTATGCAGAGAGCTGCAGTCGCCCTTTTCTGTGTGTCTCAGGTGCTCCCTTGTGTCACCAGGAGCAACCATATCCGCCGACACTGATCCTTTCGTAAAACAAAACACCCCGGGCCTGGTTAGGTGGGTTTTATGCCCTCAGTTCCGCAATCTCTCGTTCACTTCCGAGATCTGCGTCTCACATGTTCATGAGTCTGTCTTCCTTTTATGTTTTAACGACCATCTGAAGTTCTGCCTCTTGGGAGCCTCACAACTGTGGGCTCAATGGCTAACAGGCCACACACACAGCCCGCCCTTCCCCACTTTCCCCCGGTTCAGTGACTAAATATCGAGGGACATAGTATAGAATGCCCAAAATATCGACGCCAAAATATAGAAGGACAGAATATCGACTCCCTATCTACAAACAGGTAAGTACTAAAATATCGATTCCAAAATATAGAATGTTAAGATATAGTTAGCTAAAATATCGAATTTTTAAAATGTATTAAAAATAATATAAAAGTAACTAAATATTAAAAACAATTGCATAAAACATACATAATATAATATAAAAAAGCTTAAAATGTAAACATAATAAAAGTAATGTAAAAAAAGTAGAGCTTTTGTTGGATAGTGAGAGCGTAAAAATTACTATTCCCACTCCAGTGAGTGCATCAGTAGCAAAAGCGTTGGATAGCGTAGGGGTGAAAATTACTATTCCCACTCCAGAGAGTGCAACAGTAGGGAAAGCGTTGGATAGCGGGAGGGTAAAAATTACTATTCCCACTCCAGAGAGTGCAACAGTAGGGAAAGCGTTGGATAGCGGGAATGGAAAAATTACTATTCCCACTCCAGTGAGTGCAACAGTAGGGAAAGCGTTGGATAGCGTAGGGGTAATAATTACTATTCCCACTCCAGTGAGTGCAACAGTAGGGAAAGCATTGGATAGCGGGAGAGTTAAAATTACTATTCCCACTCCAGTGACTCCAACAGTAGGGAAAGCGTTGGATAGCGTAGGGGTAAAAATTACTATTCCCCACTCCAGAGAGTGCAACAGTACAGAAAGCATTGGATAGCAGGAAGAGAAAAATTACTATTCCCACTCCAATGAGTGCAACAGTAGGGAAAGCGTTGGATAGCATAGGGGTAAAAATTACTATTCCCACTCCAGTGAGGTCAACAGTAGGGAAAGCGTTGGATAGTGTAGGGGTAACAATTACTATTCCCACTCCAAAGAGTGTAACAGTAGGGAAAGCGTTGGATAGTAGGAGGGTAAAAATTACTATTCCCACTCCAGTGAGTGCAACAGTAGGGAAAGAGTTGAACAGCGGAGGGTAAAAAATACTATTCCTACTCCTGAGAGTGCAAAAGTTGGGAAAGTAATGATTTAAATTTAAAATAAGATTACATTAATTATCAATACCAATAAAAAGTTAATTAAAAACAATCACCAATTAATAACAAGTAATTCCCATTGAAATATATTAATAAGCAATTAATAAAAATTAATTACCAATAATACAAATTAATTACCAATTAATAATTATCAATTATCAATACACATAAATAAAACCATTATTATTTACTTTATTACAATTTACTTCCCACCCAATTCCCCTATAAACCCACAACCCACTCCCAATAATAAAAAATACAATTAACATTATCAATTAATAAAAATTTGTTTGCAATTAATAAAAATTAATTAGAAATTCATACACATTTTTTACACATTAATACAAATTAATTACCAATTAATAATTAATAATCAATTAATTATCAATACACATATATAAAAAAAATATTATTTACTTTATTACAATTAAATTACTTCCCACCCAATTCCCCTACAAACCCACAACCCGCTCCTAGTAATAAAAAATACAATTAACATAATTATCAATTAATCAATTAATATAAATTAATTACCAATTATTAAAAATTATTTACCAATTAATAATAAATTATCAATTATAAAAACATAAATATAATTAATATTTAATTAACCATAATTAAATTACTTCTCACCCTATTCCCCTATAAACCCACAACCCGCTACGGAATTAAATTACGCAAAAATTAAATTACATAACATTCATTAGTTTAAATAAATTGAACATACATTACAAAAATAATACATAATTTTAACACATATACTACCATACATAACACTGAAAAAAATTCGATATTATAGATATCTATATGTTTAAAATCGATACTATGGTAATCTATATTTTAAATATCGATATTATGGAATTCTAGATTTTTAAATTCTATATTATGAAAATCGATATTTTGTACCCCAATTTCGATATTCTGACCTATTTATATTTTGATAATTCGATATTCTGTCCACTCTATATTTTAACTTCGATATTCTGGGCAGTCGATATTTTGGAATCGATATTTAGGGTGTTCACCCTTTCCCCCCGCTTCCTTCTTGCAGGCGGCCTGTCTCCAGGCTACAGAAGTATTCATGGGCAGTGGCGTAACTGAACTTGAAGCGCCCAATAAGCCCCTCCTCCTCCCCCCCCCACCCCCCAGACTCTGGAGCACTTAGGACTAGGGTACTGTGTCGAGGGGGCCACCCGCACTGCGGGGGCCTTAGTTATGCCACTAATCCTGGGTAAGATCCAGTACTTCAGTCGGAAGCAGCATCAGATATAGCGCCTAGAAGAGGAGGGTGAACATGCCCCTCCTCGAATTCCCCAATCCCAGTTTTACTGAAGTCAGTGGCTTGAGGAGAAAACTTTTGTGCGTGAGTGGTTGGTTCTACGCATTCAAAATGCCACAACAGTAACAATTAAGAAATGACTTGGCCCTGTGCAGCAGGCCTTTTACACTGATTCCCTCCCAGTGAATACCAAGGCTGGTCTCGCCCACTATGGTCTGGTGTCACGTGACCTAAGGATTCCATGAAGGAACAGGCCTGTAAGGAACGAAGCAATAATAATCTTTTAGTACAATGTCCCAGACACCCCATCCAGAAACATAAACTATCAGTACATAATCAATATTCAGAAACAGTAACCCATAAATTAAAATTCACAGGCACTCTATCAATATTCAGGAGCAATAATCTATTAACAGAAGCTGCCATGCACTCTACTAATATGACAAAAACAGAAAATACATGAATACAGCATGCCCTCCTTCATTTCCATTAGCATACTGATAAAAAGTCTCAGAAACCCAATCAATATTCAGAAAATACAAACTATAATAGAAAATCTTATACCAACGCTCAATATCCACAATAACTCAGGAACTGTGACAGTATCCAATTACAATAAGCTATCATTCAAAGTATTGTATACGTGATCAATACATCGAAACAGTAAGAATTAATGAAATGTCCTACACAACCGATCAATACCCAGAAAAATAACAAGCATTGGCATAGCCAATAGGTCTCGCCTTTGGGACCTAATAAGTGTTTAGTTATGCAGCACAATATCCTTGGTGCAACATCAACTGTTGCATGGCTAAACACTTTTAAGGTCCCAAAGGCAAGACCTATTGGCTATGCCAATGCTTGTTATTACAATCGCTCTGCTGATGTTCATTGCTCACCCATGAGAATGTTAACGTCACAGTGAAAGTGTAATTCACTGGGTCACTCTTATATTTAGTACTGTGTTCATTATTGTGTTTCCCATTAGGCTGAATTGTTTATGCTGCACGTACAACTCATGTTTAGGAGTTATTATTAAAAGTGGTGGGGACTTTGGAGTCTGTCCTGGTCCTGAGGACACAGTCCATAGGGAGTTCTCTTCTGGCAGTCCCTCTCTCAGAAGCTGTGGAATTCGTGCTGGACACGTCAGATTTGTCCAATCCTTTGGACCAAAGGCAGCTAGACCATGTACTGGTCCAGTCCTCCCAGCGCCTTATAGATTGGGAATGAAGACTTGTATCCATGATGTTCTTGATTCCTCCTTCAGACTCCTTCCTAGTTACTCTGCGTGCAAATATGAAGATTATTCCCCAGTTCATAGATGATGTTGGCACTTTGCTGAAAAATAAAGCTGCATTTACCCATACATCTTTCCTTACAAAGAGGTGAGTTGTCTGTTGACAAATCGGAAGATGATCTTCCTACTGCACAAACCTTAATGGAGGCTGGCAAGTAACGATGCCATCGTAGCTAACATGGGTCTCAATCTTTCGTACATGTTTGACCACTATGCCTCCTTGGTCTAGGACTATGTCAATTTCCTGCCACATTTGTAGGCAAAACCTCTGGCATCGACTGACAGGCACTGAGCGGTCAGGAGGAAGGTGAAGCAAATTACTACTTGGAGGCAGACCACCTTCAGGTTTTATGACTCGTGAGTGGATGCGTCCTCAAAATTTACACCTAATTATTTGCATGGGGCAGGGCACTGTCCCCACTGTGTGGGAGGGGTTGCTGAGAGGAAGGCACGTTCTTTCACATCCTGTGGGAATGCCCATACATAGTGCCATTCTGGACCAGGGTGACGAACACGATGGCGAGGGTGCGCCGGTCCCGTTGGAGACCCGGTGGCTGCTTCTCCTGATCAAGGGAGAGACAGACTGGTCCAGGTATCATGAGATTTGGCTGGCTACAACGGAATATTGCGAGCGATTGGGGGGCGGCCGAGCCGCCGCAATGGGACCAGTGGCTCAGGGACCTGGACTGGTGTCAGAGGGCGGAGGAAACTGTCTTTAAGTCCAGAGGATGCGTGAAGAAATGGAGGAGGGTGTGGGGCCCATGGTGCAAATACCGAACCTTGGGAGGCGGGGGTGGCCAGTTGTAGCGGGACCCTTGATGAAATCCCCGATCCTCAACTCTGTAATGTCGTACTGATGGTTTATGAGCCATTTGACCACTGCTATGTCATGTATAAGATCTTGAGCAATTTTAATAAAAAATTAAAAAAAAGAATTAAAAAAAAAACTATATTTACACCTAAGGCAATGTTTCTCAAAAGGTGAGTTAGGACCCACTGGTTGGTCACAAGATAATTTTTGGTTGGTCACGAAAGTATCTATATGTAATATTGAAAATGATTAGCCCAGTATTTGTTGCTGCTCTATTTTTACTTCACAAAGCTATTCAAACAGAGAATGTGCTCACAATATGTGATCATACACAGCCATACTTTCACACATAAATAAAGAAATATGGAAGTGGTCTAACAGCCAGATTTCCCCACTTTGGATCTGGGGACTCAGGTTCCAACCCTGGTGTTGGCTTAACATCATTTAGTTCTGTGCAATTCACTCAGGGGCAGATTTAGAAGAAACTGGCACATCTATATAGATGCATCAGTTTCCCTGAGCTAGCCTGCGATACCCTTGTGCCACCTGGCTGCACCGTATTTACAATACGGCGCACCATGGCACAAGGATAGACAGGTGCGTCAGAAATTCTGATGCATCTGTTGGCCCAAACGTCACGCATCGCTGGAGTCGTGCCGCAAGCACAAAGCAACTCCAGCAATCCTTGGGTGAGGCCTTTACTTAATACACAGTGTCAATCCTTACATCAGCTTCAAGCAGGCATAAGGTTTTGACGCAGTGGCATACTAGAAGTGGCGCAGTGAAATCTTGCAGATTTCACTGCGTCACTTCTATGAGGCTTTGTTGCCTGGAAATGCCCACCCTGCATACATTATACCTGATGCAGGTATAATGTGATGCAGGGCTTTACAACGTGATGCAGCTCCCTAGATGCGTCATGTTGTAAATTGGCCGCATTGTTTACGCCACTGCTGCATCACAAATGTGATGCAACAGCGGCGCAAAAGTGTCGCAAGGGGCTTGTACATCTGCCCCTTAATCTCCAGTGCTTATAATAAAATGAACATGACCTTGTGTAATATAATCTGATGTTCATTTAAGTGGTCCAATGCCCCTGGGCTGTGTTCTTGCTATATAAAACTTAATTAAATCCCCATATCAACAGCACATACCCAAATTATATATAACCTTGATCCCGTCAAACATACATTACCTGTTCATACAAAACACCGGCTCTACTCTATCACCACCAACCCTATATTCAGTCTTCTCTCATGTCATCCACCAACACCTTCCTCCTTTTTTTTTACCAAAAACAAACACCCAAACTATCCTTACACTCCATTCCAAAACACACATTACCTCTTCGTGATACCAAATATAATACTCATAACCCCTGCCCATCTCCTCTCACACCCCACAAACATTCTCCTCCAACGCACATCACCACGCCACTCAACTTCCACTCACCAACATTCAAATCCTTCACAGAAAGTCACTACATCAGTATCTCATTTCACTACTCCATGAAAATATACAAACACCAGCACATCAAAATCTTACACAAACAATTTCATACTACATTCCGCTACAAAATAGAAACAAACACCCACTCCCACCCTCATGACTAAACAAATAATACAAATCCTAATCGTTCGCACTGGAAGTGACATATGCTGTGCCTTTATGGGCGCAACCTAGGCGTGCTGACGTCAGTTACTTTATGCAACTTTCCACGCCAGAAGCAGGGAGCCACAAAGTACACTGACCACTTGTGTGGAAAACTAGTCCTGGTCCAAGAAATCTGTTCACAGAGCAGGGAGTATGGGTGGGTTGGTAAGGAATCTGCAGCTAGATAGAGTCTCTTCCAGAAAAGGTGTTACCGAAGGAAAGTAACTTATTCATAATCTAGAGACGTCTAGCCATAGATTCCTTACTACTGAATAGATATCAAGCCATACCTCCACGGAGGTGGGTCTGTGGGCAGTTTTCACACGAGGAAGTCCTGCAGGACCAAAAGGGCGAAGTGCTCATCCCTAGCGACCAGACAGTATTGTTTGGTAAACGTGTGCAGAGATGCCCACGTTGCTGCTTGGCAGATGTCCAGGACTGGAAATCCGCATGCTAACACAGTTGTCACAGCTTTAGCTCTGGCAAAACAAGCACTCAAACCCTCAGGGGGTTGCTTTTTTGCCAGTGTGTAGTAGATTTTATTTATATTGAGTGCAATCCTTCTGTACAGCCTGTCCCTTCTTCACTCCCAACATACCCCACGAATATTTGGTCATCCACCCGGAACTCTTGTGTTCCGTCAAGGTAGAATGACAACCCTCTTTTTGGATCATGACGGTGGAGTCACTCCTCTTCTTTGGAGGGATGCGGAGGAGCTCAATAAGTAGGCAAGGCGATGGATTGGCCTACATGTAATGGAGTAACTACATTTGGAAGAAAGGAGGCTCTTGTGTGAAGCACCAGTTTAATTTCTCAGGATAAATAGTGAGGTAAGAGGGCTTGGACGATAAAGCATGAAGATCACTGACCCTCCGGGCAGATGTTATTACATCAAGAGGAGCCTTGGGGAACAATTGTGAGGAGGCTCAAATGGAGCGCACAAAAGGAAATAAGAGGATGAGATTGAAGTCCCACTAAGGTATACAAAATGGAGAAGGTGTAACCAGATGTTGTAAACCTTTTGAAACCTATCTACAATCGAGTGATTGAAGAGGGATGGCCATAGAAAAGGGGAAATGGCACAGAGATAGCCCTTCACCATGACCAGAGCAGAGCCCTGCTGGGCAAGGAAACGGATAAACAGGAGAAGCAGAGAAAGGGGGGCAGAAAGGGGATCAA
Source organism: Triturus cristatus (assembly GCF_964204655.1). Classification (NCBI taxonomy): domain Eukaryota; kingdom Metazoa; phylum Chordata; class Amphibia; order Caudata; family Salamandridae; genus Triturus; species Triturus cristatus. The sequence goes on along the minus strand of NC_140579.1, from coordinate 965,065,038 downwards.
TGTGTCTTTCTGTGCACCATGCCACAAATTGTGCCCAACGGCAGCCGTAAACAGTCTCGGAGGGACACCTGGCTGCCAAGATAACATCACAGACTTCGGGTGGAAGGTCGAAAGCTGTCAACTGTTGCCGCCCAATCTCCACGCAAGAAGGCGGATTGTTGACAGGTTTGGGTAGAGAACCCTCCCCTGCTGCTGAGACAGAAGATCCATCCAAAGAAGCAGCCTAATTGGAGGACTAATTGCCCTGCTCAACAGTTCAGGATACCAGACTCTTTGTGCCCAGTCCAGAGTCACAACAATGACTTAGGCTTATTTGTCCTATATCTTCTTGAGAACTCTGGGCAGGAGTGGTATGGGTGGAAAGGCGTAGAGGAGGCCTGAGCTCCACTCAAGATGAAAAGCATCTCTGAGCGAGGGCCACCATGCAAACGCCCGCTGATAGAACTGCTGACATTGCACATTCTTGTCAGTGGCGAACAGATCCAACCAAGGATCTTCCCACTGCTGATAGAGGCCTTGCACCACCTCCGGATGGAGATGCCATTCGTGATCCGTGAGGTATCTCTGGCTAAGGTTATCAGTTCTGGCGTTCAGACAACCGCCAGATGTTGAAACACCAGGGAAGTGCCCTGCTGTTCCAGCCATGTCCAGAGATGCAGGGCCTCTTGGCAAAGGGCCCAAGACCCCACATTGCCCTGTTTGATGTAGTATCACATGGCGGTAGTGTTGTCCTTGAACACCTGCAGCAGCCTTCCATGGATGGAAGGTAGAAAGGCTTTTAATGCCAATCGGATCACTCAGAGCTCCAACGTGTTGATGTGGAGTCTGGATTTCGCCAGAGACCAAAGTCCTCTGATCTGCACCTTTCGCAGATAGCCATCCCATCCCAGGAGTGATGCATCTGTCACTAATCTGAGATTTGGTTGGGGAAGGGAAAGGGGTATGCAGCTGACCCACTCATGGTTCATTAACCACAACTGCAGATCTTTCCCAGTTCCTCCGAGGTCTGGATCATATTGGAGAGATTCCCTAATGCTGCGCCTACTGGAACATCAGGTCTCATTGCATAGCCTGCATATGCCAGCGGGCATGTGTCACTAGCAGATTACAGGAGGTCATGAGTCCCAGTAGCCTCATAGTCCGTCTCATCAAAATTTAGGATAGAGGCTGAAACATCAGTATCATAGCCTGAATATCCTGGACTTGTCATTCGGGGGGATAGGCCGCAACTGCACCAGGCCTCGAACTGCTCCAATGAAAAAGGAGAGTCTGAGAGGGAGTCAGGTGTGACTTCGGCACAATGATAGTCAACGCCAGCGAATGCAGGAGGTCCGCCGCAGTCTGAAGGTGGGAGACAACAACCTGGGGCGAGCCTACCTTCAACAGCAAGTTGTCAAGATGGGGGCGGGGAAGACTGTCACCCCAGATTTTTACAGACGAGCTGCAACCACCACTATCACCTTGGTGAACACCTGAGGGGTGATGGTGAGGTCAAAAGGAAGTACAGCAAACTGAAAGTTCTCGTGACCCTCTGTGAACCGCAGTTAACTCCTGTGGGAATATGGGAATGTGTGCCATGCAAGTCTAATGTTACGACCCAAGTCACCTAGGTCCTGGGTAGATAGTACTTGAGATAGAGTGAACATTTTGTTTTGGGCAATTATTTTTATTCAGGTAATTACAGAGACACTACATTTCACATTGACTTGAAAAAAACACATTTCATCAATTGCCGGGCAGAAATAGTTATATATTACAGTCATACAATCACTAACAGGGTGCAGCGGTGTGCTTAAAAAAGAAAAAAAGAAAAAAAGTAAAGAGCCCAGCCGTGTACAAGAAAAAACTAAAAGAGAAAGGACCTATTGAGGTGGGTGGTCAAAAGCATACTGCAATAGATCCAAGCAGCCTCCAAGTGTTGCCCATATCTTCCAAAGCCGAGCCCGCCGATCGTCTTTATAGATAATCAGGTGCTCCACAAGGCCTATCCTGATAAATTAATGCCACCAAAGCATAGCATTGGGAGCTTGAGTCAATAACCAATGTCGAGCCAAAATAACTTGAGCTAGGGCGATGGCACAGAAAAAGATGCCACCTAAATGAAGAGGTATAGGAGGTGACTGGCCCACTATAATTAATTTAGGGTCCCACCTTACAACAGTAGGGCAGAGCATATTCAATTTACCAAAATTCTGTCTACCAATAGTGATAAATGACTGGGCAAGTGGCAAAAATATAGACTGAATCAGCCCGGTCAGAGAAACATCAGAAACACTTAAAGTCCTTCCTCAGATTCATGATAAATAGACAATATGGAGTATAATAATAATCATTAATGAATTAAACTGATGGGTTTTAACCCGAGAGACATTCACAGCTCTGTTTGAAAAGACATTTGTACGTTTAATTTCATCCAGGATCAGCTGAGCTCCAAGATATCAAAATATCAGGCCTATGTTGGATCCTTGCCACCAGAATTATCGGATATGCTTGACTGATGCCCTTCTTTGGTGAACCCTGCCACAAGTTTTCAAGAAAGGCATTAGCGGCGCAATCAAGGTCTTACGCTATCATATCCATGATGAAATGCAGAATCTGAAGACAGCGGAAAAAGCCAGATCGAGGAAGAGAGAATCGCTGGGATAGTGTCATGAATGACAGAAGACCATCATCAAGTAGCCTAAAGTACATAAATTAGACGCCTGCCAGCAGCTAATGAGGCTCTCGTGGAGTTTACGAGGAAAGTTGGGATTATAGCCCACATAAGAATATGCATTAAATAATGTAATCCCCGACATCTGCTTCTTCAGAAAGGCCCACATAAAATCAAAGACCTTAAGTGTCTTAAATCGAGCCCGCTTAAAATAGACCATATCGATAATGCCAGAATTTGGGGTGATATCAGTACCCCAGGGGAGATATTCTGTGAACAGCCCTCCAGACCCCAGCTTCACAACCAATACTTTGCAGAGTCCAACATAAATGATGCTAAAAAGTAGACCCGCATATCATGTAGTGAAAGTTCACCCGCCGTGCATGGCTACTTCAACATCTGTATGTTTGCCCTGGGCTTCTTATACCCCCAAATACATTTTTGTCATGCTGCTTCTATCTGTACAAAAAAACCTTTAACAAAATACAAGGAAATACACAGAAAAAGGTATAAAAAGCGGGGAAGAATAATCATTTTAATTAGAGTTGCATCGTCCTACTAGATCGATATGTAAATAATGCCATTTACAGGATATCTCCTGAGTTCTGCTAGCTATTGCGCCATAATTTAGCTCAATTAAATCCTCCATTTTCAGGGAGACTTCAACCCCCAAATAAGTTGCAGATTTGACCCGTCAATCATCCCCGGAAGGAGCGGTATTAGCTAAAACCAAGGGCTTATCAAGATTAAGTTTATACCCAGACAGAGCCCTGTACTAATTTGCTATTTTTTCAATAGCAGCTAAGGAATCCCCTGGGACAGAGGGCAAGATAGTAATATAGGAAAGGACTTTAAGCTCAAGTTGATGTGTCCGCAACGAAACAATGTCCCTTGGGTGCCCGAGGGCTTGGATGTAGGGTTCTATATAAAGCGCAAAAAGCAAAGGTGAAAGTGGGCATCCCTGTCAGGTGTCACGATTGATATGATTTTGGTCAGTGGAAGCAACTGAACATAGAACTCTTGTCTCAAGATTCCTGTACAGCTGCTGAACCAGAGTAATGAAGCACAGTCCAAACCCTGAAGTGACCACGGTGGCTCAGAGAAAAAGGCATGAAACCCGGATAAAGGCTTTTTCAGCGTCTACCGGTATTACTCAGACCGGATTTCCATGAGGGGAACCAGCCTCTAGATCAGTGATCACCATAATAACATAACATGGGCAGTAGTATCCCACCCTGGGACAAAGCCATGTTGATTCTCATCGACTAAATCAGAGATGACCGTTGCAAGCCTATTAGTGAAAATCCAAGTATAAATCTTGGAATCAGCATTGATCAGCAAAATCGGTCGACATGAGCCACAGTGAGAGGGATCTTTCCCTTTCTTAGGGAAGATGACAATATTGGTCTCTGCCCATGACTCGGGTACCTGCCCAGATGACTCAAATAAGTTAAATAATTCACAGAGGACCGGAACAACGACGTGACAATCTAACAAACTTTCGATGGAAGAGGAGTGCTGGTGAGGCCAAAAGGGAGCACGGCAAACAAAGTTCTCGTGTCCCAGCCTGAACGACAGATAACATCTGTGGGCAGGCAGGACGAGAATATGGAAATATATGTCCTGCAAGTCCAACTCTACCATCCAGTCTCCTGGGTCCAGGGCAGATAGAACTTCAGACAGTGAACATTTTGAACTTCTTCTTGAGGAAGAAGTTGACAGAGCGCAGGTCTAAGATACGACAAAGGCCACTGTTCTTTCTGGGCAGCAGTGAGTAGCGGGATTAACAACCACGACCGACGCTCCCCTATGGCTTTTTTGGCCAGCAGAGCGGTCACTTCCTGTCGGAGAAGAGCTAGATGGTCCTCAATCAGCCGATCATATGTTAGTGGCATCGAGGGAGGTGTAGTTTCGAAGGTGAGGGAGTAGCCCCTTCTGACAATCTGCAAAACCCACCTGTCTGATGGTATGGAATGCCAGCGTGGCAGGTGATGGCAGATCCTGCCGCCAGCTGGGCGCCCATGTTGGTAAATTGGCAGACTGGAAAGGTTTGAAGGTTGCTGCTGCTGGAGTGGGGTGGTGAACTGACCTCACCGCTGACCACCCGACCCACAGGGTCAGTATGAGCCATGCAGAAGCTGGTAAGCTTGTGCAACATGGTGGCTGGATAGGTAAGGGTGCGGCTGCATGCCCCTTCCATAGCTGCAAAAGACAGATAGAGGGTGGCAAGGGGCCATGGAAAGGTCCAAAGACCTGGCTGTAGCCCTATTGATCTTAAAGCGCTCCAGCGCTGAATCCGCCTTGTTTCTGAAGAGACGGGAGCCATCAAAGAGCATGTCCATGATCCCCAGAATATCCAGTAGACCTCAACCAGACGTGGCGTCACAGGGCAACTGTCGATGAAACTGCTCTGCCTAGTAAGCTGGTGGTGTCTAGTCCACATCGTATGGTGAACTTCGCTGCATCCCTTCCATCAGCATAGCCTGGGAGAGCACGACCCCGGCTCCTCCAGGACTGTTGGCAGCATCTGCGCAACTGTTAGACTTGGGGGTCTCTAGTTGGCACAGGTATGCACTTGTGACAAATAGGGACCTCCTCCTCTAGTCAGGGTAAGGGGGTACACTCCTAAAATCACCCCTGCTCACCCCCTTGGTAGCTTGGCACGAGCAGACAGGCTTATCTCAGAGGCAGTGTGTAAAGCATTTGTGAACACATACAGTAATCAAATGACAACACTACAGATAGACACCACACATGTTTTATATAAAAAATAAGTACTCTTTATATAGATTTATCACAAGACCATTAAACGACAAACACACAATACTGTTACTTTAGATGGTAGAATTTAGCTTAGTTCTCTTAAGTTCTTAAATGCGACACTTTAAGTCAATGTACCTTTTAGATGCGACACGCACGGCAACAAAAGTGTTGCAACGATGTTGATGTGATGAAGTTTTTGGTGCAAAGAAATAAAGACGTGAAGATCTTCCAGATGCGGCACGCTTCTCCGATGTTGCGAGAAGACTCGACGCTTCAGCGGCGTCACCCTTTACATGATGCGATGACAGCGGCCTTGGCAGCGATACTCTTCTCTGACGTTTGCGAGATGCTTCCGCTCGATGCGATGTTGCAGCGGCGACACCCCTTTACACGATGCGACAACAGCAGCTCCGACGGCAGCACGCTTCTCCGTGGATGCGAGGCGCTTTTCTTGATGCGGTGCAATGCGACAACTACGATGGCTGCGATGGCGACACGCTTCTTCCTCGATGCGAGACTCTTCTCTTGATGCGGTGCAATGCGTCAGCTGCGATGGTGCCACGCTTCTTCAGCGTTGCGGGACACTTCCTGGATGATGCAAGACGCTTCCGCTCGATGCGGTGCTGCAGCGCGACACACTTTACGAGATGCAACGACAACAGCTCCGACGGCGGCACGCTTCTCCTTCTTGAGTCGCGCTTCCAGCTCCTTGCGACACGCAGTCCCTCAGAAGGCCCAACAGCAGCAGCAGGCACTTCCAAAGAACTCTGGGGAGCTGGGGGTGAAGTCTGTTGTTCCTGAGACTTCAGCAGGAGGCAAGCTCTTTTCCAAGCCCTTGGAGATCCTTCACAAGTTGAGAAAAAGTACACACAAAGTTCCTTTCTCCTCTCTTTGGCAGTAAGGCAACCACTGCAGGCCAATCCCCCACATTCAGGGATAGTTTTCTCCTCAGCTTCTTCTGGTTCCTCCCTCAACAGAGGTTCTTCTTGTTTTCCCAAAGTGATCTAAATTCTTGGGATCAAGGTCCCAATACTTATACCCCAAAAGCCTTTGTCCTCTGAGGGCAGAGGGGCCTTTGCCTAGTCCAAACCAGTTCTGGTCAGTCTTGGAGAACTTTGTTGACATGACTCCTTCTTCCTTTCAGAGTGCAGGGCGGAGACATCAGACGCACCACAGGAGGTGGAGCCAGCATTGTGGAGGGAAGGCACAGCCCTATTTAGGTCCCAGGTGCAACTCCTCCCACCCATCTAGATGCAGATCTCTCTATTCGCCACTGGGACACCTCACCCTGTCTCCTGGAATTCCCCAGCCCTGTCACTCAAAACTCCAGACAGGGAATACACAGCCTAGCAGAGGCAGGTTTGAATGGTTAGACAAGAAAATGCCTACTTTCTAAAAGTGATACCAAAGGGGATGATGGATGGAGCGGTTGAGCTAATCAAACACTCACCCCCAGTCAACTGATCTGGGTTTAATCCATCATCATTCTTTAGCTCACTCCACCACCCCAGTTCAGACATGGCCATATGCAAATCAGTCTGAGCCTGTGCCTCATGGGAACAGTCCAGCCCGAACTGCCAAGCCATGTCTTCCCTGGACCGGAAACAAGCATCCTGGGACTGGTTTCGGGTTCATAACCCTCATCAGCCAGGCTATCTTGAATCCAGTGGCAAAGTGAGCAAGGAGGACCTGGCTTGGCAGTTCGGGCTGGACATGAGGCACAGGGTCAAGGCTGATTTGCATATGGCTGGGTTCAAACTGGAATGGCATGGTGAGCAAAAAAAAAAAAAAGATGGATTTAGGCCCAGATCTCTGTACTGGGGTGAATGTATGACATTGTTCTGCATTCTGTCAATCAACTGTTGTTTTTGCATTTGTCACCCAGAGTGGGACGGGTATGCTCAGACGTGAGTTCCGTGCTCTCCATGCCACTGGAATCAAGCTATCCTGGCTGAAGAGGGGTGAAACCCCGAAACCGGTCCTATAATGCTTGGTTCCAGTCCAGGGAGGACCTGGCTTGGCAGTTCGGGCTGGACTGTTCCCATGAGGCACAGGGTCAAGACTGATTTGCATATGGCTGGGTTCAAACTGGAATGGCATGGTGAGCAAAAAAAAAACCAATGGATTTAGGCCCAGATCTCTGTACTGGGGTGAATGTATGACATTGTTCTGCATTCTGTCCATCAACTGTTTTTTACTTTATAAAAGTGGCATTTTCAAACACAGAATGTTAAAACCAACTTCACTAAAATATATATTTTATCATTCTGAGTTCTGGCATACTAAATTCGAATTTCCACCATGTTCTTTGTGTCAGTTAGGATTATAAGATGTAGTAACCAAACTGCCCATTCTGGCCTATGGAGAACAGGTAGCCTTGCAATAGTGAAAAACGAAAATGGCTGTAATTCACTATTAGAACATGCCACACACAACAGGGCATGTCCTACCTTATCCTTACAATGCACCCTGCCCTTGGGCCTACCATAGGGGTGTCTGATATGAAGGAAAGGGAAGGTTTAGGGACTGGCAAGTGGGTGCACTTGCCCAGTCAGCATGACAATACCAGACTGCACGCAGGCTCTGCAATGGCAGGCCTTAGACACACTTTTACAGGCTGCTTCTGTGGGTGGCACAACCAGTGCTGCAAGCCCACCAGCAGCATTTGGATTTACAAGCCCTGGGCACTCCTGGTGCACTGTACTAGGGTCTGACAAGTAAACCAAACCAACCAATCATGGAATCACTAATTCGTACAATAATTTACAATAGGGAGAGCATATGCACTTTAGCACTGATCAGCAGTGGTAAAGTGCCCAGAGTCATAAAACAGCCAACAACAGGTGAGAAAAAATATAGGAGGAAGGCAAAAAGTTCAGGGATGACCCTGCAAAAAGGGCCAAGTCCAACAGCAACCATATCCCACAGAGCGTGGGAATAGCTGCCCAAAAGGCATGTAGTGTTCATCAACCAACCACAATGCCAGGCTGGGGAAGGAGGTCCCAGGGACCTTTTGGGAATACCCCATTGTTTATAAAGGCGGGGGAAGGAAACATTTTCTTGCTGAAAGTGTTTAGCCTCTTGGATTCACAATCCGGCCGGTGGTTGGGAATGCGCAGGATTTACGTGGGATGTGGAGGCTTGGACAACCAAGCCCTCCAGAATGCGGGGCCTGGGTGGAGAAGTATGGGCCCCCTGGAGCGAGGCAGTGGCAGCGGGCAATCGTCCTGTTCACAGGAGCCCCTTTGCTGGGCTTGTTCCAAGCAGGAAGTCAGTAGGTGCCTCAGTGAAAGGTAGGAGCGGTTCTGATGGGGACACCCCTGGCTGAAGGACTTCAGACAAGACATTAGTCTTGACTGGCACCGAAGACAAACTGAGGTCTAGGACCTCAGCCGCCCTCCGCACCACCATTGCAAATGTTGCTCCCTCCTCTATAGTCACGGTAGGGGGAGAAAGCATGCCAGTATCTGGAGAAGTTTCCAGTCCCCTGACTTCATCCAGATCCTCACACCAGTCCATTTGTTCTTCATAAGGCTGGTATTCTTCAGGGTCCAGAGACCCTAACATTCCTCGACGAGATCTAGCCAATAGGAATAGGGCTCAGGCTTGGGCCTGTATGGCATGGCTCCAGTCGGCACCAGCATCAGATGACACCCCTCCGGGTCTGTGTCAGATTTGGGATGAGGAAGGTTCCGGCCTCAGGATAGGTGTTGAGGTGGCATGACCAGCGCCGATCCCTCTGCGGATCTCTAGGCCCCAACTGGTGCTGAAACTGCCAGTGTGGATTCAGTAGGGGCCACTCCCAGGCCTGCAGAGTCCAAACGCACGCCGGAGGGAACGTGCCGCCCAAATATGATGTGTATGGCCTCAGAAAATTCTTTTAATTGGGTGGTGGTTGCTCCAGGTCCCAGAAATTCACGACGGTGCGGAGTTAGCACAGGTGCCAGCTCAACCGCAGAGCCAGGCCTCAAGAGGTGACGCTCTCTCGTCTTGTTGGCCGACGGACAAGGTGAAGACAAAGCAAGCTTTGACTTTTTTTTCTTCTTGTGGGAGCAGGACTTCCCCTCAGACTCTGCGAACTTTCCCAGGACCCTCTTCTTGACCAGGACATTAATCGTAGTGGAATCATGCGTCGAGCCACTAGAAGCTCCCTAAAGGCCTCTGGGTACATGGTGCGGCAGTCCGAACAGGCCTGCAGGTCATGGTCCCGTTCTATGCACTAGAGGCTAACAAAATGTATGTCTGTCACCGTCATCTGTTGGTGACAGGCCCCGCAGGGCTTGAAGATGGCCTTTTTGGATAACATTCCTGCTGCACCAGGAGGAAAGACCTCAAAAGACTGCGACAAACCATCAAAAGCCATTTAGGTAAAAATGATTAAAAGGGTAGCTCTTACCGGTTCTGCGCTGACTGGTGCAGAAAGAAAAGAAATAACGTCACCGCAAACGTTACTTCCGTCATGGACGATGAGACGCGGAGCTGGATGATGCCACGGAGAGCCGAACGCCACCTACCGGCACGCAGGGGTACTGCTCACGAAAAAAATTCGGGACCCAGTCAGAAGCCTGGGGTAATTCAAAGGTAAGGAATTTGCAGCTAGAAGTCTCTATGAGATGAAAGATATCACTTGATCTCAGAAGTTGTAAGTAGTGTCTGAGTTTGGACCTGCTTAAGCAATGCTTATTAACTGAAGGCAGTTAGCAAATCAAGAAACATTTACTATACATCACTGAATTAAAAGCAAGTTAAAGTGGAGGCTAGAACCAACCCTTTGTCACACTAATGGCCAGCTTTAGCCCTGAAAGTAGGTGCTATGTCTGCCATTCAATGTGAGCAGGTTGAACTCTAGTATGGATTTCTTCTTGATCCTTTCACCTAAGAATGTATAGCTTCCCTGCTTGTTTGTGCTCTGTTGTGGCATATACATGTGTAATTAGTGTAGGACCTTTGAATGGAAAGGCACCATTCACTGTGGCACAGAGTGCACATAGCACCAGGAGAACGCACATGAAGGTGGTTTGGTCGTGGGTCTTGAAGTATTGCCTTCTGACCTCCCCTGATGAACAGAATCTATATTGTAGTGCTAAACCCAGAGGGATTTTGTGTTAAGGACCCTGCAACTTGGATGGCCAAACTCACCCTCCAAATACCATCATGTTTTGTGAAGAGAGCAGGGTTGGATTGGCCTATAGGGCAGTCTATCAGGTCAGTGCGTGGGCCATTTTTAAGTCAAAGCCTACCCGACACTGTGGCTGTCTGTTTGCAAAAACATATTGGGGAAATGCTAAAAGCCCATCTAGAAATGCATTTCGCCCATTGGTTAACATTGGCTTTGTGTTTTGTAACTCACAATTGCTTGCTTTCTATTTACTGGCATTATTATTTGTTTTAGCCTGTCCAACAAATCTTTGTCCTTCCCATTAGGCACAGCCTCTCTTACCACCTCTGGGACTGGCTCCTTGCATTCCTTCACGAGTGCGCACTCTTTTCTTTTTAATGAGGCACTCCATGGAAGACATCTTCTGACCACAGCCTATCTTTCTGCTTGACTGATCTACATATCTTTGCCTCTAATCTTGCATGCCTGTGACAAACAATGCTCTGTCTCAGAGGTTATTTTGGACAGTGCTCTTAACTAATAGCATAACTGAACCAATACTCTTCCTCAATTTCATGTCCATACCATAGACGCTGGAAGTAGGGGAATGGGGGGTGATGAAGCACCCCCAAAATAACCATGCTTGAGTTCAGAAGCAAATGAGCAATAAACAGGCCTTTAAATTTCGTTTCTATCTGGTCACATTTGCTGTGCATTCACAGATGTCAAATGTTTGGGCCGGTCGTTCAAGGGAGGTTGGTATTGCCTTTTCTTTCTCTGACTGCAAAGTGAGATGATTTATGTGACCATCCTGCTGGGAAAGGCTGTAGGATGTTATTTTTTTTTTAGCACACATAATCTTAATGCCAATAAATAAACTGTACAAATATTTCAGAATAAATCACTATAGTATACTCCACACCACTCCACTCTATGACACTACTCCATGCCACTTTACCCCACTGTGCGTAACTCAACTCCATGCTACCCCACTCTATGCCATTCTACACCCCCAACACTTCACTCCACATTATGACATTCCACGCCAATCCACTTTAGTACACTGTACAAAACTCCACAACACTGCTACTCCACGCCTTGCTTCTCTACTCCATTCTATGCCACTCAACTGTATGCCACTCCATTCCACTCTGACACACTATGCCATTGCACTTTACGCCATTCTATGACACTTTACTCCATTATACACCACTCCACTCCTTAGACCTCTACTTCGCCCCACTGTGACACTTTACGCTATGCCACTCCACTCTATGTAACTCTACTCCATACCATGATACTTCTCTCTAAGGCACTTTACTCTATTCTACATCACTCTACTCCATACAGCTCTGACACTTCACTTAATGATACTCCACTCTACTTCACGCCAATTCCCTCTACTCCATTCTACGACACTCCTCTCCACTCAATGACACTTTACTCCATTCTAGGACACTCCACAGCAAACTACTCCATTTTACACCTCTCCACACCACTGTAAGACACTACTCCATTTGAAGCCACACCACTCTATTGCACTCCTCTCTACTTCACTCTACTCAACTCTTTGAAACCTTACTCCATGACATACTATAACACTCTACACCACTCCTCTTTATGAAACTCTACACTACTCTACACCACTTTACTCAACTCTATGCCGCACAACTCTATTCTATGCCACTCCACTCGGTCACTCTACGCCACTTTACTTCACGCCACTTCATGACACTTGACTCTACGATACTCTAGTTCATTCTACATCCCAGCACTCTGACATTTCTCTCTACACCAGTGTGTATTTATTTATTAACTTTACAATTAATTAAAATCATTACAGTAAAACTTTAAAAAGAGAAAGTGATAAAAGACACAATAAAAGTGGTGGAGCTTCAGATGGAATTTGATTGATATGACGCACCCCCCACCCCCATCCCCTCCCCCACCCTGGCACCCACGCGGTCAGCCTGCGCCTATGTTCATTGTCATTATCATATGTCCTTGCTCAGGTTTCTGGGCCCCCCCTATGCACCAAGGGAATTGTCTACATTCCTACTGTCTGTAAGCCATTCTCAGGTAAAAGCCATAATATGGTACAGTCTCAATAAGACGGGTAAAAGGGTGCAAGGGCTCAGTGTTTGATGGGCACCAGGCTGCTTTCTCCCACTGACTTTACTGTGCTTGTCTTCATGGTTTGGTTGTGTTCATTAGCAGCCTTTAGAGCGATCCTAATCTGGTGTGTGAATTTCTCAAGTCTCGCCAGGGTCATTGTGGTTGTTATGGAGAAACACAAGGCTGACGCTTTACTACACGTCTTCGATCCCTTGGTGATACAAATGGGGCGAAGCAGTCACACATGTTTGTTTATCAGTTCGGGGCAGCAGCATAGAGGAGATGCAACCAAGATTCCCTCATGTAGGATCACAGTCTGCACTTTATGGATACCCCCCCCCCCCCCCCGAGAGCCCATGCAGCGTTAAAATCAGTGATTCCTAGTATGCATAGTCTCATGAAAAGAATTTTGGTTCGGACTTGTGATGAGAGGGCCTCGTTTAGGTAGGGTTGTGCCTGGTCTACAGTATAGGAGCTGTTCAGCGGATCTAAATGGGGACTGGAGTGGAGAGATTTAAGATCAAGTTCGAATGATGTTTTGCAGACTTGTCTATTTATAGCTTTTTTCCAGGCGGTCAATGGAATTTCCAGCAGCAGTATACGCTCTTCCTCAATTTTCAGTGTGCCTTGCCGGAACTCATGTGCCATGCCGAGTATGGACCCTCAAAGATAGCTCTCAATTGTTGTCTTAAATAGTTAGCTGGGGCCCTTAGAATCCTTAAAAATAGTTTTATGATCTCCCCTTGGCACACCAAATCTGGCCTTACCAGGCCTAGCTTCAGTCTTAACCTTGACTTACTCGCTGACCTTGGGATGCGGAGGACTGATTTATATGCTTTGGCTTGACCTGCGTTGAGAAGGGCATCCTGTGACCCTGGGAAAGCCAGGTGGCCATAACTAATGGCTGGCAGCAATTTTGCTTTTAAGGCGGTCAGTATTGGTCCAGCAGTGGGGCTGATCAGATGTAAACTCAATTGCTTTAACAGGTGTATAACCTTATTGGCCTTGGAAGACTGATGATTCAGGTGAACGTTCGCCTTGGCCCGTTCCGTGAACCAAACCCCTAGATAGTTGTAGGATGGCACTGTGTTGATTTGCAGGTCTCCCAATAGCCACTGTGCTTTTTTTTCAGATGGTAGTTCCCAAAGATGACGACCTTGGTTTTGCCCTGTTTGACTGTAAGATTGTTATCGTTGTTGAAGTGATTCAGTGCGTTTAGGGCTCTTTGTAGGCCCACCTTTGTGTGGTCCATTATAGCGGTGTCATCAGCGTATTGTAGCACCGGCAGCCTCATGTTTCCTAGTCTTGGTGCTACTAGGTTGGCTCCTTTCATGGTGTCCCCCAGGTTCGCAGTGTATAGGTTGAAAAGGATGGGGGCCAGCACGCATCCTTGTTTCAGCTTATTGTTCGTTGTTATTTTGGGGGACACTGTGCCGGAGCTGGTTTTAACCCGCACCCAGGAATCTTCATATAGCAATCTAATTGCCTTCAAGAGGTTTGGCTGGATGCCCCAGTTTTCTAATTTCCACAATAAACATCTTCGTACAACTTTGTCGAAGGCTGTGCTATAATCGATAAAGCTTTAAACAAAAACAATTGGTTCTGTTTGGGTTTATAAATCGCTATGAAGTACTGAAGCAGCACAAGTTTTAATTCTAGCAAATATCAATGATTTAAAGAAGGAAAAGAAAATGACATAACACACACCGAGGTATAGAATTGAATACTGTATTCAAGAAAAGGTCAACTATTCAAGGCTGTCTCAATTTACGAGTTCAATTGCAAAGGGAATAGGTGACTGTGGTGAAAAACGTGACATGTAGTGATTGGTGACAAACAGTACACTATATACAAGACAAATCAACGTAAAACATGGGTAGGGAAGAAGATTTCTGTTTGTCCTTGTAATTTTTGCACATACACTACAAGGTCCATAAATGATGAGAACTATGATCATGAGCGTTGTGCAGACATATCAGGTGCGTCGAAGTGCACTGCACACCTTCAGCCCAGATAAATCCTCAAATGGTCAAAGATTCTCAAGAATATGAAGTACGACTGGGCCCCTGGGCCCAATGGGATTCCTGCAACAGTTTTTAAAAAGGCCCCCGATTTCTGGGCAACTATTCTTACTCCGCTCTATAACTACTCTTTTATGACAGCTAAAACCCCCAGATTCCTGGAGGGGCTCAACATTAGTCCCTATTTTCAAAAAAGGTGACCGGTCAAAGCCATCAAACTACAGGCTCATCGGCCTGCTCGACCTCAAAGCTAAGGCCTATGCCCGCCTTCTATTGAAGGATCTGGGGGCTTGGGCCAAAAAGCATCATTCCCTCTTACCGGACAGGCTTCCGATCACAGTCTTCGACCATGGACAATGTACTGGCGCTATCGCACCTAGCAACACAAGCTACAAGGAAGAAAAATCTTCCACGCTTCTGCTGCTTTATCGATTATTTTAGTAATAGCAATAATGGGGCGACCCGGTGTCCCTTAGAACCTGGGTATACGTTTTAAACAAAAACAATTGGTTCTGTTGGGGTTTACAAATCGCTATGAAGTACTGAAGCAGCACAAGTTTTACTTCTAGCAAATATCAATGATTTAAGGAAGGAAAAGAAAATGACATAACACACCGAGGTATAGAATTGAATGCTGTATTCAAGAAAAGGTCAACTATTCAAGGCTGTCGCTATTTACGAGTTCAATTGCAAAGGGAATAGGTGACTGTGGTGAAAAACGTGACATGTAGTGATTGGTGACATAAACAGTACACTATATACGAGACAAATCAACGTAAAACATGAGTAGGGAAGAAGATTTCTGTTTGTCCTTGTAATTGTTGCACATACACTACAAGGTCCATAAATGATTTGAACTAGGAGTATGAGCATTGTGCAGACATATCAGGTGCGTCGACGTTTCGACCCTGCAAATGCGCAATTGTGTGAAGTACATCAAGGTGGGTCTTCTTCAGGAGAGGGGGTGGGCAGCCTAAAGGATTATTTAAAACTGGCATCAGGTGTGTGTTATGTGACAAGGAATAATTTAAGGAGAGTGCAAGAATCAAGCTTACCGAGTTGTAGATACTTAATTATCTCTACAGTGGTGAAGGGCTTCTCATTCAAATGATGGTTTATATTTCTCAGTTCTGCTCTGGGCGGTAGGAGCCTGGGAAAAGTGACAATAACCGTATGGTCACTCACATAATTAACACAAAACAAGAGAATGTTCCCGAGCAAAAAGCAAATAAGCGTTCAAACATCAATCATCAGAACCAATCCAATAAAGTTTCAGTCCAGTATATAATCAAACGGTGTTCTTCTTTATTTTTATTCCTTTTTTCTCTCAAATCTTCTCCACGTGATCTTTTAACATTAGCTCGCAGTAACACATTGGCATAGATGTTGTGGCCAAATTGTATTCAGTAGCCAACACGTGTTTCGTCTAGGGTGAGTGGCCCAACGACTTCTTCAGGGCAATGAAACAATTATCGGAAAAAAACTCACCACACTTCAGGTAAAACCTGAGTGTGGTCCCATACAATATCGGCCATATGTGTGCAAATATGTCATATACAGATAATGATGGTGACGACGGGAGTACTCTACTTTTCCGATATATAAATAATCTTTATTGTAAGACGTTCTGATTGGAGCTATAGTTCAATTAAGATATTTGCACACATATGGCCGATATTGTATGGGACCACACTCAGGTTTTACCTGAGGTGTGGTGAGTTATTTTGCGATAATTGTTTCATTGCCCTGAGAAAGTCGTTGGGCCACTCACCCTAGACGAAACACGTGTTGGCTACTGACTACAATTTGGCCACAACATCTATGCCAATGCGTTACTGCGAGCTAATGTTAAAAGATCACGTGGAGAAGATTTGAGAGAAAAAAGGAAAGAAAAATAAAGAAGAACACGGTTTGATTATATACTGGACTGAAACTTTATTGGATTGGTTCTGATGATTGATGTTTGAACGCTTATTTGCTTTTTGCTCGAGAACATTCTCTTGTTTTGTGTTTAGCCTCCGAGTACTTTCGTAACGGAGGAATATTGGGACATAGGTGGCTGTTTCCCTTTTGTTCCCTGGAGCACTTTTCAGATACTGACTTACATCTTTATAAGGTTATTGGTTTTGCGCGAGGTTTAAACCCAGCCACGGTTCGTAGCTACACTCACAGAATTAAGTTTAATTAACTATAGCCACTTAGCAAAGATTTATATATACTAAGTCCATTCAATGCCATATAAATGCAGACACTTGTATTTGAAAAAAAGGCCACAAACTCTTTAATAGTAAGGACATACCTTACTGTTGTCCTATTGATCCAAACAAAGTTAATTCACTGTTTGAATGCAGACACCTATATTTATAAAAGTCGGCAAACCCCCTGTTGGTGAGGAAGCTTAATTTAAACACGTACCTTAATGTTATTCTATTTTAGACTACCATCCGTCGGTTGGAGTCTCTGTAGGCAGCCAGTCAAGTCGTTTACTGGAAGGATAGGAGAGAGCTCGTAAATGGCTGCATTGGAACGTCTGTCAAAGCAGAGATGGGATGTCAATTACTCACCAAGATCAGGCGTCCGTGCGGCACTCGCTCCATTTGGAAGTGAGGCCGGGGCGGGAGGCGAGTGATATATATATAAGGCCTTCAACACGTGAGGACTACGTGCACGCTCGGCCATCTGAGTTAGAGAACGTCAATCAGGGAAAAGAGCGCACACGAGGTGCAGCAGCTCAATTGTAGCTGTCAAGGGAAGGGACCGGTGAGATAGGGGGTGATGTTTACTATGTGAATACGTAAAGAGGCAGAACGTCCTCATTTCAGATAACACATGCAAAAAATACATTAAAGGCATACGATAGATTATACAAAGCATACAAAAATGCACATTTTAAAAAGTTACATTAGAGAATCCGGAGCACATGTGATACCATGATTGTGCAATCACAGGCACACTATAAATTGTATGCGATGGCAAGGATAAATTATATAAAGTATCCAAAATTGTACATTTCAAAAGTTATCAAGCAATAACACATTTGAGAATGTCCATTTCACAACTATCGATCCCATGCGATGTCATGGATATGTGATATTAGGACCGTTACGATTTAAGTACACTGCTATTGTTGCGGAGCTGCACTTTGAAGAAGTTGGCTGTGCAGTGCATGCTAAGTGTATCCAGTTGTTGGAACAGAACAACTGGCGCTGAATAGAGGCACAGCCGATAACAGCACAGTGGCAGAAAATAACCGCAGAGAGGCAAACTGCCACTCGGAGGTTTCATTGACACATTGTTCACAGCCAGATGAATTGCCTGTGATTAAAAACTGTGCAACAATAACTGAGTGCGAGCGGTTTCATCCAGTCTTTTGCCTCCTGTTGGCAACACCGCTGGAACCTGATTCCGACACCATGTTATTAATTTTAAACATTTGCAGAGTGTTACTCCCCAAAAAGGGCTCAATACGTTTTTATGCACACCTGTTCCCAGTCAATAGGGATCAGTGAGAGGCTGCAGCCAAATATAACAAGCCAAAGCCTTGTTATAGTAGAAATTGCCGCTGTGGGTGCCGATGAAGCGTGCATGGCGTCGACCTGCCTGGGGACATGCTGTGTCTTCTGAACATGGAGACCGCAGAACTGTTGATAAAATGGAGTTGCTGCATTTCATGTAACTGGGACAAACCAGCCTTATTTGGGCGAGCCGCGCAGTTTATAAACATCACGCACTGCCACCATCGGTAACGAAACAAGCTGTTCAAATGCTGCTCGTGAGCCACAAACTCAGACACATACCTTGACATGGTCATGTGACCCCTGCGGTTGGTGTAAGCGCCCTGGACGTGCAACCTATATTTTTGTGTCACTGAAATACAAATGTGATGCATACAATATAGAGATAAGTACCATCCCCAGCTCAGCGGCCATTTAGACTCCGCCCACTGCAAATGTTCAGAATTTGGCAATCCCGATAAGAACAGAAATAAGTACTCACGTTCATACTACAATCACCAGGACGCTAAAATCCGCCAGCAGTCACAAAGCAGAAAAAAACACCGAACCGCAAGGGAGTGGCGCAGCCCCTTGTCTTTCATCGCAGACCGATAGAAAACAGTACACGAGCCACAAGATTCCTGCATAGTACCCCCAGGGGCACCCCGCTTTCCCCCCTCCCCCAAATTAGGTTACCCAAAGAAGACACAAGAAACAGTTGTAAATGGGTAACAAATGCTGCAGGATTTATTACATAATTCCAGGATATGTAATAGGTGGGTTATCTTACGGGCGATCCAAGGGCAGGCGGCCATCTACTTCACCTGCCCCGCCTGATGAGCCGGGCAGCACGGGAACGACCCGCAAGTGCTGCCCCCCAAGTGATTCTTTTTTCGATCACGTGCCGTTGAGATTCTACTCACACCCCCCCTCTCGGGGTGGAGCGTCGCATAGCAAGCCCCCGGTTGTTCAGGCCCACAACCGCCCGCAGGCCTAGCGGGGCGCCGACCGGCTTCCGGGACCTCTCTGGAGGCTCCTCGTTTTGGCTCAGGCACCACGTGGTGCCGCGCAGAGGTACCCTTTGTACCGGCCTGCTTCCAGATCGCCCTGTAACTCCGCCACAGCCCTGGAGGCGGCTAACCGTCGCAGCCAGGGCCCCCCACCAACCTAGCTCTTTACCTGCACCCTCTATTCACCAATGCTTCGCTTAAATCCAATAAAAACAGGTCCATGCCTATTTGGGAGAGGTGTACTCCATCCAAGTCGAAGTACCCCTTTACATTCCCCCGAATCATCTCATGGCGAATAAAGCCCAAACCCCTTTGGGCGGGACTCAAACCCTGTGAGATCCCTTATAACCACAGGCCCAAGACATACCAGTGAGCTATAGCTCCTGGATTGTAGATGGCCCCATCTATGTCCCCAATCCCTAGACGCTATCCCAATCGGATAGGGTCTGTTTGAAATAGAGGGGCCTGTGAAGATGTGCGATAACTATTCGCCCCCCAGCGGGAAGGTTACACCTATTCACAATCCTGGGCCTGCCCGCTTTGACTATTATGACGAGAAGGGTTACTTAACATTTGTACAGTCCCCTCAGATAGTTAACCTGGGGCACAGGAGTGCACCTCACTGCCAGCGCGTGACCATGGGCAAGGGGCTACTCTTGCCCCTGCCCACCATCCCTTATACCTTATAGGAATTATGCGGTGGGCGACAAAGAGGTCGCCAGTGAGGGTGGGGGAAGGCTAAATAGCCTTCCCCTCACACCTGGGCCCGGAAGTGACGCGCCTTGCGCGTCACTTCCGGCCCCCGACACGGAGGGGGGGCAACAATCAGGATCCCTGCCCCCGCCCCCCCCGAAGGAGGGAGTGGGGAGGGGTGACCGGGGCCCCGGGGCCACTAAGGCGCCGACCGCCGAGTGGCCCCCTGCGGGGGCCGCGGTCAGCGGCAGAGTTTACAGAAACAAAAGCGATTTGTGTCTCATTCCAAAGCGAAGCCGGCCAGGTCCATTGAGAACAAGACCACGCTCAGCTGACACTGTGCGCTGTAAACCTTTATGCATCGGGCAGCAGACTCGATTTGTAAACATCTTACCTCAATTATGAATCAGGTCTTAATATCTTGACAGTATCCTACCTCTTGGAAACGTGCTGCTACCACTCCCTTATTAAAAAAAATCCACTCTGGATCCAGCCAATGTTCATAACTATCGCCCCATTGCTGGCCTTCCATTTCCAGCGAAGGTTCTGGAGAAACATCTGAACAAAGCGCTTACAGCCTATTTAGACTCTAATGGCTTGCTGGATCCGTCCCAACATGGCTTTAGGCCACGTCACTCGACGGAGTCAGCATTGATAAGGGCAGCTGAGAAAATCCGTAGGGCTGTCGACAGTGGAAGAAAGGCCATTTTGGTGCTTCTCGACCTGTCGGCGGCCTTTGATACGGTTAATCATTTGGCTTTGGCACAGCGGTTGAGGGAAATTGGGATAGGAGGAACTGCTCATACCCTTCTGGCATCTTTTCTTAGTGACAGGGAACAGAGGCTGTTTTGGGAGGGTATGACTTCAGATGATTCCTTCCTTCCCTGTGGTGTCCCACAGGGGTCTGCTCTGTCTCCCACTCTGTTTAATGTGTATATGACACCCTTGGCTGACCTCGTCAGGAAACATGGTTTTGTTTTAGTATCTTACGCTGATGATTCTCAACTTGTTATAACTTCCAATAGTCAGTGTGGAGATATAGCAGGTAAATTTCATGCCTGCCTCACAGATATCATGTCCTGGATGGGTCAGAACTATCTCAAGATAAACACGGATAAAAAGGAGGTGATGGAGTCTGGGCCGGGTCTGCCCCTATGGAACTTCTCATGGTGGCCATCTGAGGCGGGTATATGTCCGATTCCAGTAGGAAAAGTTAGAAACTTGGGTCTCCTGTTTGATGATAAACTCAATCTAGGAGCCCAGGTAAATAGTTTGGTATCCTCCTGCTATTATCTGCTGAAGATTTTAAGAAAGGTGCTCCCTTTTATACCCTCTGAACTGCAAAAGACTGTGATGGTGGCTCTCTTTCTCTCTAAACTGGACTATGCCAATGCTTTGTTTTTGGGGATTGATAAGTATCAGCTGTTGAAGCTGCAGTCGCTGCAGAATGCAGCGGCTAGGCTACTGATGGGACTCAACAGAGGACAACCGACTTCGGCTGCACTTCCCTGCACTGGCTGCCCATTAAACAACGTGTGGAATTTAAGGCGCTCACGTATGTGCACAAGGCAATACATGGTGGTGCTATAGAAGATTTGGGTAATTTTTTATACCCTACGTCCCTGAACGCTGTCTTAGATCTGCTACACAGGGGCGTGTTAGGGTCCCAAAAATCAATAAGGCACGAGGGGGGGGGGGGGGGGGGGGGGTCGGTCGGTCAATAACATATTGCGCGGCTAGGTTGTGGAATAGTCTCCCTCTAGTCATGAGACTGCAACCTGATCTTCTGGTTTTTAGGAAAGGGCTAAAAACTCGCCTTTTTGATACCATATGAGCATTCTTGATGTCCCCCTCCTCTTCCACTTTAGCGCCAAGACGCCTCGGCATTCGAGCGCTCTACAAACCTATAAACATAAACAGACACCCTCACTCATCTGGCGAGGCCTGCTGAGCACCACATGCAGGAGCGGGAGCAGCAGCAGACATGCAGCCCTTCCTTGATCCATCTTTGTCCTCTCACATTCTGGCCCGGCCATCCCCTGACTGACAGGAGGGACTCGCACACAGCCTTATTTACTCGGGACGGCAGAAGCTCTGTGCCCACTACCAGCAGGTTCAGTTGTCGCTCTGCCTGGCCCGTCGCACAGAGGGCCGGCCCCATCAATGCTTAGGCTAGAGGAAAATAAGGCAGAAGCAGGGGGCGCGGAGGGCACCTGCGCCGTCTCTCCCAGCCCCAGACCTCCTCGGACTAGCCAGAGATAGGGATAGTTGTGAGATTTGCTAATGTGAGGAGCATTTCATTAGGCACAGTCGCGCTTATTACTGCTGGTACACGGTATGGCTATCGGAACCAGGGAGGACCAGGCACGGGGAGCTCGCTGGCTGCCCAAAGTCTGCAGCCCCCACATAACTGGGCCAGCAGAGAGGGCCCAGGCAGAGTGGCTCTGGGGGCACACACACCTCCACCCAAAACAAAGCACCGGGCCCGTGATACAGCAGTCGTGACACATTCGAATATAACTTTGGAGCAGCAGCACGTTTCATTTGTTTTGCAACGTAAGCAAAAGTCCATGAAAAACGTTGCAACTTGCAAGTTTGGGGAATTTTTTCGTATTGTGTGCGTATAGAGACCGTTACGATTTACCCTCATGTGTCCTCCTATTACCAACATAAAAGTGGACGCGCATTATAGACAAACAGCTGCACGCATATAAACTAAAAAAACAAACAGCCCCACGCATACAAAATACAAATTGAAAAAACGGCCGCTATTGTCCCAGCTGCGCTTGGAAAGTGAATGCGGCCATGGCCCTGAATGTAAGCCGGGAATCGAAAGTAGTGGTGCACGCGCACCACAGAGGAGCGGGGGGAGGGAGCGCGGCAGCGAGGCGAACGCGCGCTGCTGCGCGTGCTAGACTCGGACGGGAATGGGCGTTGCAAAGGCAGGACATGCGCCCACCTTTGCCCAATCACGTACCTTTTAAAAAAACACGCGAAAGCCAATGCCTGCCGGCGAAAGCCTGACCACACGCACGAGCGTGTGGTCAGCTTTCAAAACCCCCTTACAAGCGGTCTCTCGCTCCGCGAGCAATGCTGCACACTGCAACGCTAGGCGTGAGACCTAAAAACATACCAGTGAACTTACTCTCATCTGTTTAATCAGATACTTACAAATAAAAATTAATTTGCCTAGCGTTAAAAGACCAGGGAAAAAGAACGCACCCATTTGAAAATATAATTGACCACAGAAATAATTAAAAGCAGCTTTCTGCTGAAATACAGCACTTTCAATAATAATTCTCACGGACACAGAGCCGGTGATCATCCGCCACTGAAGAGACCAGACAGTCATGAAGCCAGATTGAAGGCTATAGACAGAGAAGAGGGACTAGTGATGGGGGTTAGGTAATTAAAGGGATTACATTGCAATGGGACCGTGCCGAACAAATAGAAAGGTAAATGTTTTTTCAGAAGAAAAAACTAAACAAATAGCAGTGGAATTATCCCACTCCAGTGCAGTACGTGGGGTTCTGCATGTGAACAAGGACTTATGTGAGAGAACAATGTTGAACATTGTTGCCACACACCGTGTACGTGTGCACCTGCACCACCGCAGCCCATGAAATGGTTGCGTCCCGAGCATGCCTGGTTATTGTCCCTGGTCGGGGTAGATATGCACCTCGGACTCCGAAGACACATGGGCAGTGAGGGATACAGGGGCAGCTGACTGCATATGGGCGACAGGAGAGTAAGGCACAGCCTGGAGTGGACAGCGTGAACTGCAGCCAGAGGCTGAGAAGCACCCCTGAGTGAACGTGAACGGTGGGGCTGTCAGACGAGGCACCGAGAACAGCAGGCTAAGGGTTTGCCCGATCGCCGACTGCACTGAGACGGACAGTGACCATAGACGGTAAGTGCACCCTGTACCTTGTACAATGAGCTTGAATACACAGCGACGGAGCTCTGCCACTTTGGTTATTCCCCACGTTGCTTGCAAGTGTCAGAGTTGACAATGCCCCGGTTACTTACCGGTAATCTTCCTTACTCCGAGTCCTAGTCTTCCTCGCCACAGTAATTACTAATGAGCATTCTGCTGCCACAGAAACTCCAAGCAAAAGTTATCATACTAGTCTCCCTATCTCTCCAATGTGGCCCCCAGTGGCAACCACCAATCACAAAAAAGGATACAAGATCCACACCACGACCTGTAAACCAAAGCCATATACATGAAACCACAACAGAGGAATGGGAGGGAAGGGAAACTATACTGTGGCGAGGAAGACTAGGACTCAGAGTAATGAAGATTACCTGTAAGTAACCAGGGCATTACCTCCTTGTCCGTCTTCCTCGCCACAGTAATTACTAATGAGCAGATACCAAAGCAATATCAGCTTCATGTATAAGAATCACAGCACACACACGGAAGGCAGTACAACAACAATCTCAGTGACAACAACGGAGAGAGACACATCTCAAGAAACCATTGAGTCCAGAATCAAAGAGTCAAAGGCAACCGAAGCACCAACCACAACCGCAAGCCGAGAACGAGACACGAAGGAATGAGGGGAAGACCAAGAGGCCACCCAGCAAAACCCCCCACGGAAACATCCGAAAGGCGGCCCAAGAAATAGCAACAGAACGAGTAGAACGCCCCAGAAGAGGACGAGAGGGAACCACAGACCGGACATCATATGCCAAGAGGACAGTCCCCTGAATCCACCGACCTAAAAGTGTAAAGAGACGGCCGCTGGCCCTGCAGGGCAACACCAAAAGACAAACCAATTGGTCTCCGGACCAAAATAAGCCAAGCGGGACAAGCAAGGCAACAAAGCATGCATCACATCCAAAAAGGAGCAATGGAGAGTCCCCCACCGACGAAGGACAGGAAGAAGATAGGGCGGACCACCACAGCCGACTGATGAAGAATCCACCATAGGCACCAAAGTAGGAAAAGCCCGCAAGAGCACTCCATCCTCCAAAATCCTCAAAAATGGAGCAGACTGCAGGAAACACCCCAACACGTCTGGCAGAGGCAACAGCCACCAAAAAACACCAACGTCAAAAACTACAAGTCCACCAACTCCAAAATGGTCCAAAGGGAATCCTCTGCAAAGACCACAATACCAATGGAAGGTCCCACGGATGAGGAGACAAGACAGGACACGGGTGTGGAAAGGTCAGAGACTCGAAAAGACAAACTACTAAAGGCTCCACAGACACAAAAGGGAGACCAAGAAAATCCAGAACAGCCGCCCACCGAACACGGAGGCGAGAAAGGGCCAATCCCAAAACAAAACCGCCCTCCAATAAATCCAGGACCCGAGCAGGATCCGAACCCTCAACAGACCAAACAGGGCACAGAGCGCCACTAGCAAAGGTGACCCAATGCGTTGCGTAAGACTGCAAAGGAGAGTGGCGGCAGGACTGCCGGAGAAGATCAGCAATCATCAAGGAACAACCACAGTGGACCAGGGAACATGGTCCAAGAGTCAAGGCCAATGACCCATGAACTGGAAGAGAAACCAGAGTGCCCAATAAGGAGCACGGAAGGTACGGCAACGTCCAACCCAGACGCACCGCCAACTCCAACAACAGAAGACACCACAGGCGGCGGCGCTTGCAAAACCGCCGGAAGCAGAAGAACCGGAGGGAAGACAGACAACAGGTCCATGGTCCATAGGAAGGACAGCGCATCCACCCTCCAAGCCATTTGAGAAGGCACAAACGTGCAGAAACAACAGACCACAGTAAAGTCCAGAGACGCAAACAATTCCACCACCGGACACCAAAACCACCACAACAACATCCAGAACAGCACCCGGGCCAGAGACAAGATCCCAGGGAGGGAAGACCCAGCCCAGACAGTCAGCCACAACAAGCTCCTGGCCCGGGAAGGAAACCGCAGACAGGGAGGCCAACGACAACCCCACTCAAGAACAAAGGAGGTGACTGAGGCAACCGAGGGAACGAGCACGACAACCCCCCTGATGACAGATGAAGGACATGACAACTCGGCTGTCCGTCCGTACACAAACAAGGTGACACACCAGCAAGGCAGCAAACGCCAAGAGACCTAAGGGAACGGGCCATAGCTCCCTGTAAATGGAGGAGCAAGACACCAGAGCCACCAGCCCTGCACAGAAGCTCCCACAGGTCTTAGGATGCTTGTTTCCGGTCCAGGGAAGACATGGCTTGGCAGTTCGGGCTGGACTGTTCCCATGAGGCACAGGGTCAGACTGATTTGCATATGGCAAGGTCTGAACTGAGGTGGTGGAGTGAGCTAAAGAATGATGATGGATTAAACCCAGATCAGTTGACTGGGGGTGAGTGTTTGATTTGCTCAAGCGCTCCGTCCATCATCCCCTTTGGTATCGCTTTAAGAGAAAGAAGCAGAAACCAACAAATCATCTAGGAAAGGAAGAACACAGCCCCCATCCCATGGAAACGCCCAAGCAGAGGAGCTAGAACCTCAGCAAAGACAAGAGGGGAGGAACACAGGTCAAAGGGCAACACCCCGTAGAGAAAAAGACCGCCCAGAACACTGAAGCGGACAACATCCGAGAGTCCAGACGTACAGGGACATGGAGAAATTCAACCTGACGGACGAGGGAAACCAGAAAATCAGCAAAAGATCCGAAGGAGGAATACCTGCAAAGACACCATCCTGAATGAGACAGGGGGAAGGAACCAATCCAACCATATCAGGACCAAGAACGGCCAGAGGACCCCATTGAACCCGTGTCCTGTGTGAGCCTGTGCCATCAGAGGCACAAGACTTACCACCGAGCCATAGCTCCTAGGTTGCATGCCTCTACACCCAGCAGAGAATAGAGGACACACCCAGGCCCCACAGATCCCCGGGCAATGGAACGACAGTGCCCCATACCCCAAGGCAACAGATGCCAACCAACAGAGCCTCATACAGCAGCGCACCCCAAGGGGAAAGAGTGACCCAAAAAAGAGTCCAGGGAGGCTGGACGACCCCATGCGAAAACCGACTGACCCTCCGGAAGAAACTAACCAGCTGACACAGTCCGCAACCCGTCGACCACAAAGAGAGACAGGCAACCTCCTACAGTAGGAGCCACCCAGTCAAGTCACAGAGGGTGCAGAAGAGGAGGAAGAGGAGGCAGGGAACCGGGACTCAAAGGAAGGAGCAACCCAGCCACGGAAGGGCTGATGAGCCTGGCCTCGATGGAGAGGACCAAAGGCCCTACGAGCCCCGAAAAGGCGTGAACGCCCAGCCCTTCATGCCGCCAGCAGGTTACGACCTTCCGCAGAGATCACA
Organism: Triturus cristatus; assembly: GCF_964204655.1. NCBI lineage: Eukaryota > Metazoa > Chordata > Amphibia > Caudata > Salamandridae > Triturus > Triturus cristatus. The sequence continues at coordinate 965,037,903 of NC_140579.1, read as the reverse complement.
ACCATATGCAACGCCAGAAATGGGATAATCACGAGCAATGCGCAGCAACAGCCTTTTCAAGAGCGGAGCCACAACCGGCGACGAGCAGCCACAAAAGACCCAGCAGTAGAAACCGCTGCCCCAAAAAATTCAAAGGAGATGACAGAAAGCAGACGCAACTGCTGTACCATCAGAGCGACCCAGGGTGAAAACGTCATCCCCCCCGGACCAACAATTCAGCCAAGGACTGAAAATAGATCAGCAAGGCTTGAATGTTATTGGAGGAAAAGGCAGCAGCCCAAACTGAAACAACGGCAACAGAAAAAGAGCGCTTCACCGCCGCATCTACCTTCTCACCAACCGGACCAGCCGGAGAGGCACCCCCCAAAATAACAGTACCCTGAGAGGAGAGGTCAGCCAACAAAGAACCCACCTACACAGAGGTCGAAAACCAAACCACAAAGTCTTGCAAGGGATATCAACTGGCCAGAAACCAGGGAAGTCATCCATATCAACATCCTCCCATTCCTCTTCCAAAACCAGTAAGCCAGAGGAGCGGATGGGCAATGACTCCGGGTCTAACCGCCGATACGGAGGAAAAAAAGACAGCGTCCTCCACAGTCACTTCAGACACGGAAAACTTCATACTGGAATGAATGTGCTGCAGAACCTCCATAAGAGCAGACCCATGCAGAAAACGACCTGCAAGTACCACATCTCCGTCCCCACCTGACTCACAGTAAGGACTAGGCACACATCTGGGTCTCCCAGAAGGAGGAACAGAGACCGCAACACGTAAAGCAGCAGCCACCTCCATAACAAGCATCTGCCGAATCAAAGCGATGGAAGGAACAGCGACCAGAGAGCCAGAAGAACCCCAGAGGGATATAAAGAGCGCCCAAAAAGTGACAAATAAAGAAGTGTTTGAACACTTTCCACCGTAGGACACTTTGACAGCATGAGCCAGATTTGATCTCCATGGAAATCAAAATAAAGTCATCAGGACGGCCATCGGCACGCCCACAAACACGATGTCACCGCCAGGATTCCCCTATAAACAGCGCAGTGAACGACACGCCAAAATGTATGCATACGGAATAGGCCACGCCTCCCTTTTTCTTCCGATGAATGTGGTCCCCATCAGCCCAGCAGAAGGCATGTGCAAGCGGATACTGCGAGGGAGGAGGGAGTCCACCAGCGCTGCAGTAGCCCCGGAGTCAACACAGAAGTAAGTGATGCCGAGTCTGCCAAGGCAGGACTCGGCAAAACCCAACGAGGGAGGGCCCCTCGAGGGAACCACCAACCGGGCAAGGTCCGCTATGGCAGGACCTGCGGGAGGCAAAAAGAAGGCAGACACACCGAGTCTGCCAAGTAGGACTCGGCAGGAACCTCCACCACAGTGACCCTGGAAACATCACCCCACACAAGGAAGGGAAATACATAACTGAAGGGCACGGCAACTCTGGAAGTCCGCTATGGCAGACAAAGGAGAATGCCCCAAGTAGTCAATAAGGGGGGGGGGGGGGGGGAACACAGAGAACACACATGTGGCAACAACCATCCCCCCTTACGTAACGGGGCCCAAGAGTCCGCTAAAGCAGGACCGCCACCCCCACTTACCAGAACAAACAGGAACACAACAGCACTCAAAGTAGTGCAGAAACAGAAAAACAGGTCGTGGTGTGGATCTTGTATCCTTTTATGTGATTGGTGGTTGCCACTGGTGGCCATATTGGAGGGATAGGGAGATTAGTATGATAACTTTTGCTTGGAGTTTCTGTGGGAGCAGAATGCTCATTAGTAATTACTGTGGCGAGGAAGACGGACAAGGAGGTAATGAGGGATCCTGGGGGTGACATTCGTGAATGTCCACCCCGGGGCAGCTTCGGGCAGAAGCAACAGTCCATGGATCGGTAGGTTGCTGATTAGCTGGCGTTGTTTAGTGTGAGGCACTTATAGCTTTTAATTGCCTTGTTTGCAGCGCAATGGCAGAAGCGGCTGCTTCTGTGAGGGAAGCCTTGCGTACTATTTGCGAGGCTGGGAGGGAAGACTTAATATTACCTGTTTTGTCCCAGGCGTGGGTGGGGCTTGAAAAGAAAAGGAGGACAGCAGCAAGTGGTGTGTCAGCTGCAGTTGCGGCCTGCGTTTCAAGTGAAGACTCTCCGGCTGGAAGCCAGAGAGCCTCAGGCAAATTAGGCAAGTAAAGTTGAGCCAGCAGGCTTTACTCACATCTGCCCCACAAGGTCTCTTCAGTACAATGGGGAGAGGGAGGGGCAGAGCTGGCACACGTGCTGTGCAGAGCTCTGCTGCTTCAAGGGAAAGGTTTCTTAAAGGAGCCAGGCAAATTAAACAAAGTTTTCAGAGCTGAAAGTAGCTCCTTAGCACCTGATCCTTAAAATCAGGAAAGTTTCACAAAAATGCAGTCAGTAAGAAAGTATGCATTGATAAATATGTGGGCACGGACGATAAAAATAAAAATGAGCAATTTTCAAAAGATCTCTCAACCATGCAGATACAGAAGGTTCTATTACTGTAAAAGATCATATGAAAGACAGAAGCGTATCAGATAGCAAGAAGGATTGTGAAAAAACAATTTCAACGCCTTGGAAGTGTTTACCATATATGGGTTTATCTATGCCTTTAGGTTCACACATAAGCAAGAGTACTAAAGAAAAAATGTGGAAAAGGGAGTTTGTAGATGTTTTCAATTTACTCCACGGGGAAAGAGGGTTCCAGAGAGGAGGCATGGGAGCTAGCTAAGAGGCAGAGGGTACCTACAAATATTGATTGATTGACTTCAGCTTTCCTTATTTTCGCTAGCGTATATTGCGAAAAGTATCCAGAGAGATCTGTGGTAATATTCAAATACCTAGACACAATAAGGAAATCATACACTGAATTCAGCGGTTTTCCTTGGCTTCATTACGATGAAGAGTTTAGAGCTAGATCGGTACGTATTCCTGAAAAGCCATGGGGTAAAGTAGACAACGAGCTCTGGGTTCAATGGATGTATCCTCATAGGTCTCCCCCTTCAATGCATACAGCGAGCGGTTTGGTGGTAGCTCATCTGACTTTTCTTGGTAGACCCACCTCTGGGGGGGGGGAGGGGTATCTGGAATAAATCTCAGGGTGTCGTGTCAGGTGCCTGTTGGAATTTCAACAGGGGTTATTGCCAAAAGAACCCCTGCAAATATAAACACGAATGCTCTAGATGCGGTGGCAAACACGCCATATTGCAATGCTTAGGGGATCAGAACAACTGGAGTGGGTTTGGCCAAGGCAGGGGGAGAGGTTTTGCATTTCAACCTGGACACAAGGGCTTTTACGCCAATTAATGTGGAACGGTTGCGTTTATTGTTGAAGTTTTATCCTAATTCAAATGATGCTTCTTAATTGGAATGGGGCTTCAAAGACGAGTTTAGGTTAGGTTATCAAGGGCCTAGATGCCGCAGTTTTGCTAAAAATTTAAAGTCAGTCAACGAATATCCTGATCAAAGACAAATTGTTGTCAGAAGTTAATGAAGGTAGAATGGCAGGACGATTTGAAAACTGGCCCTTAGAAAACCACATTAGATCCCCGCTTGGAGTCATTCCTAAGAAAAAAGGTGAATTTAGAACGATTCAACATTTATCTTGGCCACAAGGTTTGTCTATAAACTAGTTTATTGCTAAAGAGGATAATATGGTTACATTTGCCTCTGTAGACACAGCCTTGGGCATGATATAGAAAATGGGTTCTAATACCAAACTGGCTAAATGCAACATTAAATTTGCTTTTAGGCTATTGCCGGTGCACCCATCAGACATTTCATTGCTTGGTATCTATTTCGAAGGACAATTTTTTATAGACAAAGAACTACCTATGGGTTGTGCCATTTCCTGCAGTTTATTTGAGCCTTTCAGTACTTTCCTGCAATGTTTTGTCTCGTTCAAAACTGGTCCTTTGGAGGCGACGCATTACCTAGATGATTTTCTATTCATGGGGCCGCAGGCTCGCAGCAGGGTAAGAAAGCTTTACGAGATTTTGAAATCATAGCAAAGGACCTGGATGTGCCATTGGCAGCTGAAAAAACAAAAGGACCCAATTGTTGCTTGACTTATCTAGGCATATAATTAGATAAAAATAAAAAATGGAAGCCAGGCTGCCACACAAAAATATTGGAAATGACAGCTTTGTTAGAGCAGGCTAGATTATCTCATAAGACGACACTGAACTGAACGAGGTGCAATGTTTATTGGGCAATTTGAATTGTGTGTGCCGTGTGGTAAGGGCAGGCAGAAGTTTCTGTAGATGATGAGGCTTTCCATGTCTTGTGTCTCATTGCTACATCACAGGATCAGGATATCGGCTAGGATGAGGGCATATTTTGAGGTTTGGCTCATGTTTTTACGAGCTATAAATGGTGTCACGATTTGGTCGCTGGAAGAAGACTTAATTTGGCAGGTACAGTTATTTTCTGATGCTTCAGGTGCAAATGGCTTTGGTCTTTTTTGGGACGGAAGATGGTGTGCTGAGAAGTGGACAGCCAGTTGGGTATCAGAGGCAAAAAGCATAGCCTTTCTTTAATTTTTCCCATTGATAGTTGCATTAGATGTTTGGGGTAAGTATCTGGCTAACAAGACAGTACTGTTTAATGTTGATAACAGGACAGTGGTTGATCTGGTAAATGGTCAGAGGGCAAAAGAGAAGAATTTACTGAAGCTGCTACAAAGATTCAGGTTAGGCTGCTTAATGCATAACATAGTTTTTAAAGTAAGGCCCGTACCTGGAGCGGACAATAACATTGCAGATGCGTGATCTTGTTTTCAGTGGCAGAAATTCCGTGTTTTGGCACCCGGAGCAGATCTGCAGAAGACTCAGGTTCCCCAGGAGGTATGGGAGTTAGCAAACTGAAAGCACATCAACTTATTGAAAATATTTTGGCAAAGAGTACCAAATTGGCCTACAGAAGAGCATGGCTGGAATATCTTGAATCCGGTGCTTCATTTAGAACTGGTAATACCAAGAGGATTAGGAAGCGCAGGGATGATGTCATTAAGTTTATAATGTCCATAATTGAAAGGAGCAATCCCGCAACGACTATAGCTGGGAAATTAGCAGGTGTGTCTTTTTACGGGAAACTCTTTTGGGGTTATGAACCTTCAGTCAGTGAGATAGGTAGAAGAATACAACAAGGTTGGTCAAAGAAAAAAAAGAGAGGTCCAATTTTAAGAGATCCAATTACTCTGAAACCTTTATTAGATATGACACAGAGTTTGCAATCAATTTGTTTTTCAGACTTTGAATGTCCTTTATTCAAGTTAATGTTAAGACAGCGCCTTCAGGAAAAGACGACCTCACTTTAGCACTCAAATGGCGGAATTCCGCTTAAGGAAGAGGTACAAAACTTGTGTATAGTTGTATATGGAAGCTTTTAATTCATCTGTCGTGACGTATGATAATTCTCATACTCAAAAGAGAATTTCCATGTGGGTTAACAACACTGTTGGATATTTCACAGTTTTTTAAGTAGTCTTTTCAGATATCCCCGATGCATTTCGGGACTCGCCCTTCGTCAGGGGGGTGTATTTCTACAAGAAAAAATGAGGAAATTGGCAAGGGTCCAGGACATAAGAAAAATGTATTAAGTAGAGTGAATGAACCCGGGTGTCGAGTTACGAAGGTAAATATGAAGTGATAGGTAATAGCAATGGTGAGTATTAGTCAACCGAGATGTGGACCGTAGGCAAACAAAAACCAAGAAAAGTGAAACACGGTATCCATTGTGATAGCGTCGGGAAGGTGAAAAATGAATAAACAGCGAAAAGTATGGAGTGAACCGGGTAGCGCGGTGATAAGTTCCCAATACAAATCGTAAACCACAGCATAGAAGTATACCAGTGCAAGGTAAGCAGTGGAGAGAGGAAAGAACATGCGAAGAGTCAATGGTGAAATACCTGAAAAAAACCATCGAAGTTTCTGGGATGAAGTTTCATCAAGAGGTGATAGAAATCCAAGTGGGGACAGCGGAATAAATGTGCTGTTAACCCGGAAATGATACCGACGTAACATACGTGAGGTGACGTGTGACTAAAAGAGAGTGAAGAAAGACTTAGTGCGTGCAGTAGTCATAGTAGCTTCGGGTGAATGCTATTGTGAACGATGATATGGGGAAAAGTGGATGAGAGTTATATCAAAGACAAACTAAAAGATGAACAGACTGGGAGTAAACATCGGTAAAAGTGGCCTAAAAAAATAATAATAAAAAAGTACACAGTCGTAAAAAACAAGAAGATACAATAAAGCACGAGAGGGTACAATAAAGCACGAGAAGGTACAATAAAGCATGATTGCTAAAACATGAAAGCAAATAAGTGATACAGTGTCCAGGAGTCATAACACGAATATGAAATATTACAAATAGCAACTGTATTCAACACGTTCATTCATTCCGGAAGGATAAACTGAATTAAGTTTGTTGATCCAAAACATTTCACGTTGTAATAGGAAAGCATTATTGTCTCTCCCTCTTAGTAATGGAACTTGTTCCAAAATGAGAAATCTCAATTGGCTGCAATTATGTCTGTTCTCAAAAAAATGTTTTGCAACAGTTGACTTGGTGTTGCGAGTTCTTATGTTGCTTTTGTGTTCAATTAGTCGAGTTTTCATTTTTCTTTCGGTTTTGCCTACATACGGGAGTCCACATGGGCATTTGAGAAGGTAAATTAAGTTGCTGGAATCGCATGTCGCAGTTACTCTGAGATTGATGGGGGTTCCTTTAGAGGGATGCATGACATTGGTTCCCTTAATGATGTTATTGCAGCCACCACAATTGTGACATGGGATAGTTCCTTTATAAATCTTGTCAGAATCGGAGGAGGTCTTGTTCAAAAGTTGTTGTAAGTTGGGTGTTCTCTGATAAGCGAAGATGGGCAATTGGTTGAAAATGCCTTTGAAATCTGTTTCAGACTGTAATAGTGGCCAATATTTTTTTATCGTGTTTTTAATTCTATGGCTTTGTTTAGAAAACTTGGACACAAATACCAGTCTTTCATTGGAAGTCTTGTGGGTAAATTTTTGTAGGAGATCAGCTCTCTTTGATTTCGGCTCGATTTATGGCATCCTGGAGAATTGGTGCAGGGTATGCTCTCTTTTTAAATTTGTCAATGAGGATATCACTTTGTTTCTTGAAGATCTCTTCATTGGACGAGATTCGTTTGATTCTCAATAGCTGTGAGTAAGGAAGGTGTTTTTTCAAGGATTTTTGATGGAAACTAGAGAAATGTAAAAGATTATTACGATCAGTTATTTTGGTGAACACTGAGGTAATGATCTCGTTGTTTTGTATTGTGATGTCTACATCCAAGAATGTGATATGTTCCCGATCAATTTCATGCGTAAATTGGATGCGGTCATTGATGGTGTTCAGGTAGGTAATCTCAGTCAATAGTTCCATTTGTGTACCTTTCCAAATCAGGAAGATATCGTCGATATACTTGTAAAATATTAGTAAGTTTTTTGACCAACTTTCCCGTGACAAAATGTGATCAAGCTCGAAGCGATGCATGAACAGATTGGGGTAGGCAGGTGCGGCACAATTGCCCATTGAAGTTCCGGACTATTGACTGAGATTACCTACCTGAACACCATCAATGACCGCATCCAATTTACGCATGAAATTGATCGGGAACATATCACATTCTTGGATGTAGACATCACAATACAAAACAACGAGAGCATTACCTCAGTGTTCACCAAAATAACTGATCGTAATAATCTTTTACATTTCTCTAGTTTCCATCAAAAATCCTTGAAAAAACACCTTCCTTACTCACAGCTATTGAGAATCAAACGAATCTCGTCCAATGAAGAGATCTTCAAGAAACAAAGTGATATCCTCATTGACAAATTTAAAAAGAGAGCATACCCTGCACCAATTCTCCAGGATGCCATAAATCGAGCCGAAATCAAAGACAGAGCTGATCTCCTACAAAAATTTACCCACAAGACTTCCAATGAAAGACTGGTATTTGTGTCCAAGTTTTCTAAACAAAGCCATAGAATTAAAAACACGATAAAAAAATATTGGCCACTATTACAGTCTGAAACAGATTTCAAAGGCATTTTCAACCAATTGCCCATCTTCGCTTATCAGAGAACACCCAACTTACAACAACTTTTGAACAAGACCTCCTCCGATTCTGACAAGATTTATAAAGGAACTATCCCATGTCACAATTGTGGTGGCTGCAATAACCTCATTAAGGGAACCAATGTCATGCATCCCTCTAAAGGAACCCCCATCAATCTCAGAGTAACTGCGACATGCGATTCCAGCAACTTAATTTACCTTCTCAAATGCCCATGTGGACTCCCGTATGTAGGCAAAACCGAAAGAAAAATGCAAACTCGACTAATTGAACACAAAAGCAACATAAGAACTCACAACACCAAGTCAACTGTTGCAAAACATTTTTTTGAGAACAGACATAATTGCAGCCAATTGAGATTTCTCATTTTGGAACAAGTTCCATTACTAAGAGGAAGAGACAATAATGCTTTCCTATTACAACGTGAAATGTTTTGGATCAACAAACTTAATTCAGTTTATCCTTCCGGAATGAATGAACGTGTTGAATACAGTTGCTATTTGTAATATTTCATATTCGTGTTATGACTCCTGGACACTGTATCACTTATTTGCTTTCATGTTTTAGCAATCATGCTTTATTGTACCTTCTCGTGCTTTATTGTACCCTCTCGTGCTTTATTGTATCTTCTTGTTTTTTACGACTGTGTACTTTTTTATTATTATTTTTTTAGGCCACTTTTACCGATGTTTACTCCCAGTCTGTTCATCTTTTAGTTTATGTCTTTGATATAACTCTCATCCACTTTTCCCTATATCATCGTTCACAATAGCATTCACCCGAAGCTACTATGACTACTGCACGCACTAAGTCTTTCTTCACTCTCTTTTAGTCACACGTCACCTCACGTATGTTACGTCGGTATCATTTCCGGGTTAACAGCACATTTATTCCGCTGTCCCCACTTGGATTTCTATCACCTCTTGATGAAACTTCATCCCAGAAACTTCGATGGTTTTTTTCAGGTATTTCACCATTGACTCTTCGCATGTTCTTTCCTCTCTCCACTGCTTACCTTGCACTGGTATACTTCTATGCTGTGGTTTACGATTTGTATTGGGAACTTATCACCGCGCTACCCGGTTCACTCCATACTTTTCGCTTTTTATTCATTTTTCACCTTCCCGACGCTATCACAATGGATACCGTGTTTCACTTTTCTTGGTTTTTGTTTGCCTACGGTCCACATCTCGGTTGACTAATACTCACCATTGCTATTACCTATCACTTCATATTTACCTTCGTAACTCGACACCCGGGTTCATTCACTCTACTTAATACATTTTTCTTATGTCCTGGACCCTTGCCAATTTCCTCATTTTTTCTTGTAGAAATACACCCCCCTGACGAAGGGCGAGTCCCGAAATGCATCGGGGATATCTGAAAAGACTACTTAAAAAACTGTGAAATATCCAACAGTGTTGTTAACCCACATGGAAATTCTCTTTTGAGTATGAGAATTATCATACGTCACGACAGATGAATTAAAAGCTTCCATATACAACTATACACAAGTCTTGTACCTCTTCCTTAAGCGGAATTCCGCCATTTGAGTGCTAAAGTGAGGTCGTCTTTTCCTGAAGGCGCTGTCTTAACATTATTTCGCTCACACCTCTAAGGTTAGGAGGTGGACTCACCAGCACCAAAGTTTTCCTACCAGGATTAATCACTGAATTTTCTCCTTACAATTGAGTGCAACCGTACATCTTATTCCTTTATTCAAGTTATACATGATTTGGTTATTCTTTGGGGCTTTCAGAATATCTGAACTGTTGGACAAATCAAAAAATGACAATCTGTTGAAGTCAAAAACGTTGTTACAAAAAACTCAATAGGTATTCTACTTAAGAAATCCAAAACAGATAAGGTTGGCAAAGGTTCAAAAATAGTTTTAAATAAATTAAAAGGGCCTTTATGCTCTTTAAAAGCATGGTTAGAATTTAGAGATGTAGGAGGTGCAGCATTGGAATTAGTGTTTAAGCACCAAGATGGATCTCCACTTAAAGCTACCCAGATGCTGGCAGTCATGAGAAAAACACTGAGAAAATTGGATCAAAATCCATTTAATTTAGGGACTCACTCATTCAGAATCGTGCAGCTTATGAAGCTGCCAGGAGGGGGGTGTCAGCCAATGAAGTAAAGAAATTAGGGCGTTGGTCTTCTGATTGTTTTCTCAGATACATTAGAGAACTAGATGATTAAGGAAAATGCTACTTACCAGTATGCATCTGGTCTTGGCATGTAGAGCTGTAGATCCACACACTACGCATAGATCGCCATCTGGTGTTGGGCCCGGATGTTTGCACTTTGTTGTTGTCCTGGAAAGTCTTTGGAAGTCACGGGATAGGTGGCTCCTCCTTTGGACAATAGTGCGCATGGGCATCGACTCCATCGTCCGATTGTTTTTTCGCCAAGAAGGGAAATGATGGAGTTTTGTAAGAAACAGAAAGATGTCCTTGTATGTTGTATCTAATTAAGATAATACTGGAACAGATAAAGGTAGCCTGGGTGGTGGGTAGGCGTGTGTGGATCTACAGCTCTACATGCCAAGAACAGATGCATACTGGTAAGTAGCATTTACCGTTCGAGGCATAGGAGCTGTCGATCACACACTATGCATAGATTGCACAGCAGTACTCCTCCTTAGCAGCGACCACCAGTGTCTGTTGCAGTAGCTTGAAATAGTGTTTTAAGTACAGCTTGGTCCACACTAGCTTGTTTTGCCTGCACATCTACACAATAGTGTTTTGTGAATGTGTGCGTTGTAGACCATGTAGTTGCTTTTCAGATGTCATCTAGGGGAATGTTCCCTAAAAATGCCATTGAAGCCCCTATCTTTCAGGTAGAGTGGGCTTTAGGGGGAATAGATAGTGTTAGTTTTGCCTTGTGGTAGAAAATTTGTATACATTTAACAATCCACCTTGCAATGCCAGATTTTGATATGAGATTGCCTTTAGGTGAGAAGGATACAAAAAGTTGTTTTGTTATACAAAAAGGTTTTTTTCTGTCTATATAGTAAAGGAGTGCTCTCTTTACGTCCAGTGTATGGAGAGCCCTTTCTGCTACTGTTTATGGTTGCGAGAACAACACTGGCAACTTAACAGACTGGTTCAGATGTAAGGGAGAGATAACTTTAGGAAGGAATTTGGGATTTGTTCTGAGAACCACTTTTTTATGATGGGAGTTGTAAAAATGGTTCTTGAATGGTTAGTGCCTGTAGCTAACTGACTCTTCTAAGAGATGTAATGGCCACAAGGAAAGCGACTTTCCATGTGAGGAATTGTAGTTCGCATTTATGCAGAGGTTCGAATGGAGGACCTATTAATCTTGTGAGGACGATTTTTAGATTCCACTCTGGGGAAGGAGGTACAATGGGAGGAATTATTTTTTTGAGGCCTTCCATAAATGCCTTAATGGCGGGCACCCTGAACAGTGATAGGTGCCGTCTATTTTGTAAGTAAGCTGCAATGGCAGCGAGATGTAACCTAATTGATGTGTGTGCTAGATTACATCTCTGAAGATGAAGAAGATAACATAATGTGCTGAGTGGCGGCATCTAGAGGGTTGATGTTATTGTTACAGTATATAACAAATCTTTTCCACTTGGCTGCATAGCAGGCTCTAGTGGTGGGGCGCCTAGCCTCTTTGATAACGTTCATGCAATCAGGGGGAAGATTGAGTTAACCAAACTCTAGGACTTCAGGAGCCAGTTTGCTAGGTTGAGCTGTGCTGGATCTGGGTGTCTGATCTCTCCATGGTTCTGTGTTAAGAGTTGGGGGAGAGGCGTAGTATTTGGTGCAGGACTACTGATCGTTCCAGCAATGTGGTGTACCAGGGTTGTCTGGCCCATGTTGGAGCAACTAGGATCAGTGTGAGAGACTGTTGTTGCAACTTGCGTACCACTAATGGAATGAGTGGGAGAGGCGGAAAAGCGTACGCAAATTTGCCTGACCAATTCATCCATATCGCATTGCCTTTGGACAATGGGTGTGGATATCTGGTGGCGAAGCTTGGGCATTTTGTGTTGTAATGTGTAGCGAAGAGATCGATCTCTGGCTGCCCCCACATTTGGAAGAACGGTTGGAGAACTTGTGGGTGAAGTTCCCACTCGTGAATCTGTTGCGTCTGTCGACTTAACAGATCTGTCATGTGATTTTGAGCTCCTGGGAGATGTTGTGCTGATAGGAAAATGTTCGGAGGAATGGCCCATCTCCATATGCTCTGTGCTAGTTGAGAGAGCTGGAGAGTGTCCCCCCCCCCCTGTTTTTGTAAATAGTACATTGCTGTCATGTTGTCCGTGCGGACTAAGACAGCTTTGCCTGATATCTGTTTCTGGAATGATTTTAATGCCAGAAAAATTGCTAGCAACTCCAAATGATTGATGTGGAGTAGCCTTTGCTGAGGTGTCCATGTGCCCTGTATGGTGTGATGAAGTAGATGAGCTCCCCATCCGGTGAGCAAAGCGTCTGCTGTTAGCACAATCTGTGGAACTGGCTCTATATGAACGGTCGCCCTTTGGAAAGGTTTTGGGTGCTCCACCACTGCAGAGAGCGCTGTGTGCGGCCGTCCACCAACACTAGATCTGTCAGCTGACCTTGGTTCCACAGACGTGCTAAGCATTCCTGTAAAGGGCGCATCTGGAGTCTTGCATGAGGTACTATGAATATGCAAGAGGCCATCATCCCGATTAGTTGCATGAACACTCGAGCTGGAAGTGAGTGTTGCGGTTGGAACCTTGCTATAAGAGCTTGCATGCTTGCTATCCTGGCTGGACTGGGATATGCACAGCTTTTTGAGGTGTCTATTCTTGCACCCAGATATTGTTGGATGTGGGATGGTTGGCGGTGAGACTTTGGGAGGTTTATGGTAAACCCCAAGTCGTGAAGTAGTTTTATTGTGGCGTGTGAGATTTACACACTGGATATGTGACTTTGCTTTTATGAGTCAGTCGTCTAAATATGGGAAGACGTGAATCTGTTGTCTTCTTAAGTGGGCTGCTACCACTGCCAGACATTTTGTGAAGACCCTGGGTGCCGTGGTGACTCCGAACGGGAGGACATTGAACTGGTAATGCTGGCCGTCTACCACAAACCGAATGTATTTCCTGTGAGCAAGGTGAATGGGAAAGTAGGCGTCCTTGAGATCTAATGTGTCAAGGAAGTCGCTTGTTTGAGCAACGGGAGGACCTGCTGAAGAGTGACCATATGGAAATGGTCTGATTGTATGTAGAGGTTTAATGGTCTGAGATCCAAGATGGGTCTCAGGGTTGCGTCCTTCTTTGGAATGAGGAAATACAGGGAGTAAACCCCTGTGTTCTGGTGATGAAGGGGGACTGGTTCTATGGCATGTTTTTGTAGGAGGGAAAGTACCTCTTGTTTTAGAAGCGTTAAGAGTTCTGCGGACATTGGACACGGTCTGGGTGGAATGTGCGGGGGAGTGGTAGTGAGCTCCAGGCAATAACCGGATTGGATGATTTGTCTCACCCACCTGTCTGTGGTAATGGTGTTCCAGACAGGTAGGAACTGTAGCAATCTTGGGAATGAAGGGAAGTCATTGTTTAGGGGTGGAGGCGGTACGAGTGTTGGTAGTTTTGCCTCTACCCTTATTGTTATTGCCCCTGTAGCCTCCTCTGTAATAGCCTCTTGTAGATGAGCGCTGTGTTGGACTCTTGTACGAAGTGGAGGGGTTTTCTGTGGAAAAACCTCTAGAGGGGCCTCTGTAAGGGGAGCGATGAAAAGAACTTCTGGGAGCTTGCGATTGCAAGGCTCCCATTGATTTGGCAGTGTCGGTGTTCTTTTTCATCTTTTCTAAAGATGAATCTACGTTGGGTCCAAAAAGGTTTTCTTGATCAAATGGTTGATTTAATATAGTGGTTTGGACCTCCGGCTTGGAAGCCGGAAATGCGTAGCCATGCAGGTCTGCGTAAAAGTACGCTGGTGTTAATAGCCCGGGATGTTGTGTCTGCAGCATCGAGAGCACAACGAATGGAGGAATTTGTATTGACGTTGCCTTCCTGGATTAGATCATTAGCTCGTGTCTTGTATTGATCAGGAAGGTGTTGCAGTAGGGTCTCTAGCTCATCGTAGTGTGCCCTATCATATCTTGCGAGCAAAGCCTGTGTTGGCAATCCTCCACAGGTTAGCTGCTTGGGACGCTGTTCTTTTTCCGGACGCGTCCAGCAGTTTTGATTCTTTATCAGGAGGTGGGCATCTTCTGTGGTTTGCGAATTGGCCCTTTCCCTGGCGTTGGAGACCACTAAAGAATCTAAGTGTATTTGTCCTTTAATATAAACAGGGTCAGATGGGGCAGCTTTGTATTTCTTTTCAACCCTGGGGTTAATGACTCAGGCCCTTACAGGATCCTTGAACACCTAGGGAGCGTGTTTGATTACCCCTTTTAGCATAGGGAGAATGGCACTGGACCTTTGGGATGGTTCGAAAGTGTCCATGAGGAAATCTTCCTCTATAGGTCTGTATGTAGGTTTACCCCGTGGTATTCTGCTGCCCTGTGTATAAGTTGAGTGAACCCTATAGTGTCCTCAGGAGGGGATGGCCTAGATGGGTAGATGTCGTCCTGAGGTGTGTCTGGGACATCTGGTGTGTCGTAATCTTCCCATGGATCCTCTGGGGCACCAGGAGGACTGGGTTCCCCTAAAGGGTGATCATCCCCCATGTCGTCCGAGGCGTCATCATCTGGAGGTGGAGAAGATGGTGGGGCAGGTGAATATGAGATGGGAGAGTGGTGTGGAGGGGAAGGAGGAGAAGGAATCCTTAATGGAGAAGTAGCAATGTCTCTCTTTTTCAAGGGAAGTGGAGCTGGTATAGGTTTGTCCATTGTCTGTTTTTTTGAAGGGCAAAGTATGAGTTGCCCTGTTTTAGGGTCTCTTTGAAGTGTTTTTTGGGTAGGATCCGGTCAAAAAAGTTCCTCCTCAGACGTGTTTTCTTTTGGCGCCGACTGTTTGGGTGCTGGTTGTGTACTTGGGAGGCTTTTTGTGTTCTTTAGGCTTGGAATTGGGATTTTTTTACGATCCAGAAAGTGGTTTCGGTACAGACTGTTTTTCAGTCCCGGTGGTTTTTTCGGATCCGTAGGCCTGAGCTCCGAAGGCTGAGAGCCAGAGGTTTTTGTAGCCGGGTGTTTGCTCGGTTCCGCTGATTTTTTCGGAGTCAGGGCGTCCGTGCTAGTGGGTTTCGGCATTGATGCGGAGGTAGGCTTCGGCACAGAGGAAGGCATCGGTTTCTTTTTCGGTGCCGGGAATGGAGTTTCAGCACCGACGGCAGGCTGGCTCGATCCCGAGTGGCATGAAGGCTTTTGTATTGGCTTCTGTGCCGAGCCCGAAGGTGGCGCTTGAGAAGTTTTGTCCCGATGTGCACCTAGGCCCGAGAGCGAAGGTGTGACCGAAGCCTTTTTGGAAAGGGGGGGGGGGGGCCACGGCAGTACATACGACCCGCTGCCCCGGAGTGATGTCTTCGACGTCGGATTCAGAGGAGCTGACGGCGCTGTATCGGATCTGCTCTGGTACATTGATGCCATTCCTAGAAGATGTCGTCGGGAATGGATGTCGATCGAGCCATTGTTCTTCGAGCTCGACGGTCCCCGATCGTCTTCTTGGAGCGGAAAGAGGCACAAGCTGGACAATCTTTGGCCTTGTGTTCGGGCGAAAGGCAGAGGTTACACACCTCATGAAGATCTGCGTGTGGAAACTTGGATCCACATTTAGGACACTTTTTAAAAGGACTCCTTTCCATGAGCCGAAGGCCCAATGGCGCAGGTAGGCCCGAAGGCCTGCGTCGATGACCGGAATCGAAGATTTGAAGGTCTGGTAGAGATGCGTGTCGAAGGGAAACGCGATCGAAACAATACCGAAGTATGGGTGAGGATTTTGCGACAAAAAGATGATTGGTAACGACACTGACTGGAGCGCGATGAACACATCCGAGCCCGATGGCGGAAAAAAACAATCTGGCGATGGAGTCGATGCCCATGCGCACTATTGTCCAAAGGAGGAACCACCTATCCCGTGAATTCGAAAGACTTTCCAGGACAAAAACAAAGTGCAAACATCCGGGCCCAACACCAGATGGCGATCTATGCATAGTGTGTGATCTACAGCTCATATGCCTCGAACAGTCACATTTCAAGTGCACGAACTGTCATTTCTTCCTAGGTTCGGCGGTGGGTTCTACAGTACCACAGAAGTCTGTGTGGATAGTTGGACATTCGTTTATTAAGTGGGCTGCAAAAAATGCCGAAAAGAGACATTTTGGAAATAATTTGGGTTTTCGTTCAGATGAAGTTTCAATTGTATGGTGGGGAAAAAGTGGTATGAAATGGGGCCAGTTAATGCCTCTTTTGAGCGAGTGGTCATCAAAAAAGCTCCCGGAAATGTTATTAATTCACCTGGGGGAAAATTATCTTGTACAGTTAACTGGCCTAGGATTACTCATAGAAATAAAAGCCGATATTGAGTTACAAGCAAAATTATGGGCCCTCACGAAGTTGAGCTTAACAGCCCTAATGCCTAGAAGGGTTTGGAGGGGAGCAGAAAGATATACTGCAATAGAGAGCAAGAAGGAAAGTTAACAGGGAATTACATTGTTTTTGTAGTATCAATAGTATATATTGGTTGTCTCACAGCGATATTACAAAAGAAGACTATAAATTTTTCCATCATGATGGCGTGCATCTTTCTTTCATAGGTAATGATTTACATTCTGAATATAAAGGAGATGATTTCAAAAACTTTTTTTTTTTAAAGTTAAAAGCTTGATGCTTAGGAATAAGCTGTTAGGCGACAGCTCCATTTATATATATTTCTGACCAAGTTTCCCCCCACCCTATCTTTCCTCAGAGTTTGTTCTGTCTTTTTTACATAACACAAGGGGGTTTTCAAATATGTAGTTCAAGTTACGGTATTAAAGCACGTTTACCTGTTGTAGCGACAAAGTGTGTGCCTTTTCTTTTGCTCTAGTAGGGTTTTTACTGGTGTCAGAATTTGAGGAGATCAAGACAGGCAGGAAGGGCTGGGGCATTCATACTAGCTTCGGACAGAGGGAAACAGGGGAGCGAGGAATGAGGCAGGAGGTAGGCAGGGGACGAAAGATAGGGGTTGGGGAGGAGGATCAGCTAGAACAAACTTGGGGACCTTTGTCCTGGGGAATGGTTAAGGGCGGGGGGTAATAGAATATGACTCTGTATTAGCAAGGCCTTTAATTCTTGCATATCTGTATTACATGAAGCTGCTTACCGGTCCAATAAAGCAGCCTTTTACCCCATTTTTGCCTGAGCAAGTGTTTTATGCCCAATCAGGGCTCCTGGGGGTGGCATTCATGAATGTCCACCCCCGGGCAGCTTCGGGCAGTTTGCACAGTCCGTGGACAGGTAGGTTGCTGATTGGCTGGCGTCGTTTAGTGCGAGCCGGTTAGGGCGATGGTTTTAGAACACGCAGCAGTCGTCAGTGAGAGTTGAGGTAGGCGCTCGTTTTTTGGTCCCGCCCACCCGCCCCTTTTCAAATTATACGATATTCATTTATGGTTGTGCTAGACATTGTTGAAAAGAGGTACTCTAACGTTGCTGGACAGGTGGCAGAATTTCAGGAGATCGAGAAAGGCAGGAAGGGTTGGGGGCACTCAGACTAGCTTCGGACAGAGGGAAACAGGGGAGCGAGGCAGGAGGTAGGCAGGGGATGAAAGATAAGGGTTGGGGAGGAGGATCAGCTAGAACAATCTTGCTGAACTTTGTTGTGGGGAATGGTTAAGGGCAGAGGTGAGAGAATATGACTATTAGCGAGGCCTTTAATTCTTACATATCTGTATTACATGAAACTGCTTAGCTGTCCAATAAAGCGGCCTTTTACCCCATTTTGGCCTGAGGGTGTGTTTACTGCCCAATATGTTGCGCTGAAAAGAGAGGGGCGTCAAAATAGGTGGAAGAAAGATCCAAGCACCGAAAGAGCCAGTCGGGGAGGTGACCTTCAGAGGCAGGTCTGCTTTTAAGAGTCAAAAGGAACGAGGGACAGAAAGAGAGAAGAAACTGAGAAAGCCTGAGGCAGCGGAAGAGGACACAGCCCAAGACAGAGGGGTAGTGGCTGACCAGGAGGAACTGAGAATGCATTGCAATGAACTAGGCTGCGATAGGAGGAGGGGCCATCACACACTGTGCCAGGAGAAAGCATGAACGCGTTGCAATGGCCAACGAAATTGAACAATGAGCAACATCGCCTGGGAGGGAACCATATTCCCAAAGGAGGGACAATGCACCAATAAAATGGCAGCATTTGTGATTGACACAAAAAAGAACGAATGGCATTCGATTGGCTTCTTTGAAACCCACATTGTACATCAGTTCTTACGAACAGCACATGCGTGCTGCCTAGGCTTGACCTAAAGAGAGATTCAAAATAAGACTCCCTAGGAGAGAGGAAACTCTTTTGATTTCTACATTATAAAGTGAACGCTTCCTTGGTGGAAGAGAGTTGACAGGCACAGAACAAAATAAACTATCAAAGCTAGTAAAAGAGTGTTGTGCATACTTTCTTTGCAGTGAGCCAGTCACTGAAAAATGACTTTTGCAGCCCTCTGCTTCTAGTATCACAACTGTGATAGGTGTAGAAGAGATAGTATTGGCTTCCTTTGTGGTAGTTCCATGCAAATTCTAAACCATGAGGATATGGAATGTGATTTAACAGGTTTCTATGTAAAATGTGGATACATACAAAAAAAAGACAACACCTCACTGGTGGCACCTTTATTTAATTGCTGCATCCAAGCCAATACAGACTATGGGTGGATCCGTGGATGGCACGACTGTAGCAGTGCGTTGGTCAACTGCAGAAAGCATTTTTGATCCCTTCTGGAGATTTGTCTATAGGAGGAATCTGAAGTGTATCCATTAACCTAACATATGTAGGAAAATAAAGTTTTGGTCCCAGAAAGAACAAGCATTGGCAATGCCAATAGAACTGGCTTTAAAGGAATATTGGATAGTAACGTGAAGCATTACAAGTAGATAGCATAGGAGTGGATAGGTATTTGTGTTGAAGCAAAGAACTGGACGCAGAATAAGATTGGTGTAGGTTAAAAGACCAGGTGGTAGTTGCACTGTCAAGTCAGACCTAAAAATCCATGCAAGTTAATGAATGCTCTCCTCCCATCTCTGCTGCTGGCAGAGAAAACAACAGAAATTATCTAGTCATCTAGTCCACTTTAATATGGTTACAATGTTAAATGCCCCTGAAAGTACAAGGTCAGTCTGTTGAATAAATCAACAACATAATCAGAGCTGCATAGGGGTCAACCACTTTTTTGTGGAAACACACCCCTCTGTCCAATCAAAATGTACTTCTGGCTCCCAGCATATAGGCAGAGCCTTAATGTCTGGTGACTAGTTATTTATGGTCAGTGTGAGAAAGTGCCTCTTTTGACATGGTTAGACCCCACGTTTTGCTTGATTGTGATGTGGTTTTGATTATAGTGCGGAATCCCTGCCAACCAGGTCCCCTGTGCCAGTGCAACTCGAGTTCCCCAGCAGCATATTGGCTTCACTGAAATCAGGAGTGTTTGATACCAAACAACTCCTTGTAATAAATCCCCACTGATGTCGGTGTGAGATGTATTACACCATGTACTCAGACGGCACCTCAGATGTGCCCTGTTAGACCTGGCACCTTGGTGTGAGTCTCCCTTCCTCTTTTTTCGCTGTACCTCATGTGTTTTTATGGTGTTGGCCGCTCAGCGCGCTGTGCCACTGCCAACCAGTGTCGCGGTGCGAGTGCTCCCTATGTAAATTATATATGTTGGTTGGACTCCATGATTGAATTGTTTGGTTTACTGTCAGACCCCAGTAAAGTGCGCCAGGAGCGCCAGGGCATGTAAATGCAAACACCGCTGGTGGGCTTGCAACACTGGTTGTGCCACCCACACAAGCGGCCGGTAAAATATGTCTAAGGTCTGCCATCGCAGAACCTGCGTGCAGTCTGGTACTGACATGCTGACTGGCAAGTGCCCACACTTGCCAGTCCCTAAACCTTCCCTTAACTTCATGTTAGTCACCCCTCTGGTAGGCCCACGGGCAGGGTGCGTTGTAAGCATAAGATAGGACAAGCCTGGATGCGTGGCATGTCCTAGTAGTGAATGACCGCCATCTTGTTGTTCACTACTGTAAGGCTACCCTGTTCTCATAGGCCAGTATGGGCGGCTAGGATTGTTACATCCTATGATCCTAACCGACCCAGGGAACATGGTAGAAGATAGAGTTTAGTATGCCTGAACTCAGAATAATAAGGTACATCTTTTCCCAAGGTTTATTTTAATATTCCGCGTTTGCAAATGCCGCTTTTAGAAAGCTGGCCTTTGCTTGCCTAAACATTTTAGCCCGTCTCTGCGTAATGTGTATCTGATGTCTGGCTGGTGTGAGTGACAGGGCTGGGGAAACCAGATGGGCAGGGCTAGGTAGCCTGGTGGTGAATAAGACGATCGACAGGTAGATGGGTGGGGGGGGGGGGGGGGGGGGGGAGTACTCCTAGGCTCTGAATAGGACAGTGCTCTGCCACCTCAATGCCGGCTCCGCCCCCTGTGGAGCGTCTGATGACTCTGCCCTGCACTCTGAAAGAAGAAGCCTGCATCGCGTAAACAAAGTGCTCAGAAACCGGACTGGACTAGGCAAGGGCCCCCCTGGCCTGGGAGAACAAAAGATTTGCTATATAAATGTAGGAGCCCTGCTCCTAAGAAACTAGATCCGCTTTTGACCAAGAAGAATCTCTGCCTGAGGAGGCGGCACCGGGAAAGCTGTAGGAGGAAGACTGTCCCTCTCCTGGGGGATTGGCCTGCAGTGGTGATCTTGCTAACAAAGGGGAGAAGAGAAACTGTTGCTGAAGACTTTGCTTTATTTTTACTTTCAAGACTGGTGCTTTCCAAAACGATCTCCAAGGGCTTGGAACTGAGCTTGCCCCGTGAACTGAGCCCCAGGACCATTGGGCTCTACCTGATCTTCACTCGCCTGCCGCTGGACTGTGGTGTCCTTTCCCTCGCCGGAGCTGTGACCCTCGTGCCCCAGTCCCTCCCTGAGCCGTGACCAGGACCTGCTTAGCCGCCCCCGCCTTGGGAAGAGCCTCGCTCGATCGGAGCCGCTCCCCCTACGCTGTGCTGGGCTGCCCCTGTCACCTCGCTCGCTGGAGGCTCGCTGTGCACCTTCACCCTCCCGCCGGAATCGTCGTTGTGAGCATCTCCAAGCCTCGGACGGCCCGGACGTATCTGCGTGCCCGGCTGCCCCGCTTTGTTCACCCGCCACCTGCAACACCCCGCTCTTGTCGTGAGCCTGAAGATCAGACCCCCATCGTGAAGTGTGGGAGCCCCGGACGCCGCCTCGCCCTTCTGTCGAAGAGCCGCTGAAATCCCGCACCCGCCTTCGCGTCAAGAAACAAGGTACTGTACTTACGAACTCGACCGCGAGCTCGCATCGGATCCAGGGTCCGCAACGTTCTGATTTCCCTGTCATCTGCCGTGTGCTTCCCGGGCGCCGCCTCAGCACGAAGTGCGCTGAGGCCCACAGTTACCTTGTGCCCGCCTAAAGAACTTTCCGCAACAAAGAGACTTTACCGTATTTCCAAGAGTTGTGGCCCCATCAGTTTAACGTTACTGGGCCTTGTATTTGAATCTGCTGAATCTACATAAAAGCTTATTTTTTATATACTTCCTGATTGGTTTCCGTTTGTGGTGCATGCAAGGGGTTTACTGTATGTGTAATTGCATTTGCTTAACCGTGTACGCCTGAGACTTAGCCTAGACTGCTCGCGCCACGCACCTAGAGGGTGAGCAGGGGTTATTCTGAGGAGTCATCCTTCGCCCTGACAAGAAATAAAGGGTCCCTGCTTGTTGTGGGTACACACCTGCGTCAACCAGAGCCCCCTCATTTCTAACATGCCCCCTAAAAACCTAACAACCCCGGTGTGGTCAGTGACTGGCTTTAACCAGCCTGCCACACACACACGTTTCTGGACCCCTGGGTAGAGAGTTCCTGCTCTCTGGGACCAGAAACAATACACATCATGGGCAGAGGTGTCACACCTCCTACACCAGGATGGTACAGTGCTCGAAGGGGAAGCTTCAATGGCCTGCTGTCATTGTAATGCAACCCTCAGTCTCTGCTGCTAGCAGCAGATGACAACCCCTAGCTTCCACCCCCACTTTCATTGAAAAAACCTAGAAGAACAGGTTGCGTGCCCAGCTCTGCCAACACCCTCCTTAAGGTGGGAGAGGCAAGGTGAAGTACAACCTTCAGTCCCTGCCATCTTGAAGACAGGGAGACCCATCCAATCTGAGCTTGGTCTATGCCCCCTCCCCCAGGAGGCCTTCAAAAAAAGACTCCTATCAACTTTAGGGACAGCGGACCTGTTCAGCAGAAATCAACTCCAAAGACTCCTGTGCCATCTGGAACGGAGAGTCCTGCCCACCCTGCACCCGATGCCCTCGGCCTGACTGAGTCTGAATGGCTCAGCTGCCCAGTGAAGTCTCTCCAGCGATCCCGACCTTGAATCCAGCATTGGCTAACCTCTCTGACCTCCACAACGGCACCTGCATAATGAATGAATCCAAAGGGTCCCCATAACCTCTGATAGCCCTGTAAGAAAAATCCGACATCTGAAGGAACCCTGGCACCTGCAGCCCCTGGGCTTTCAAGAGCTTGACCAGAGGTGCCCCTGTGATCCCAACTTACCTAAGCTGTCACTGGGATTCTGCCTGCACCATCCAGTTTGACACATGCAGCCTTTTCTCCCCAAAAAAAGAATCTCCATTGAAACGCATTGGGCACCCGAGGCTGAAATTGCACCTGCCCCCGGCCAGCCCTATGCCACTGGCAGTGTATGTTTGGTGCTGCTTTGTGCCCCCACCCCGTGTGCTGGTCCTGACTCCCAAAGCCTGGCCACTGCAACCGAACTACTTACCTGCAAGCAGTGGGGCTTCAAGCACCAGTCTCCATTGAAAAGCATTCGGCCAAACTTCGATTTTGACCTCTGCTCCCGGCTGCCCCTGTGCCGCTTGTGGTGCAGTTTGGGTACTCATCTGACCCTTGCTGACCTTTGGTCCTGAAGACTGAAACTATAAGATGTGTACGTACCGGTTAAACCGCTTATTGCTTTCCGCTATAGGATACTACTGAACTGTTCAGAAAGTGAAAAGTATTTTTAAATAAAAACACACTTACCTTATTGCGAACATCTTGGTCTTAAAATAAAGTACAATCAAAAGCTTATTTTTCTAAAATTGGTGTTAATCTCCTTTTTGAGTCATGTGTCCATTACTGGTCAAGGTTGTGCAATAAATGTCTTCCACTCCTCTGTGTTAAGCCTCAGGCTGCTTGTCCACACTACCACTAATAGATTTTACATAATTTTACATTGAGCCCTGTACACATTTGGGGAACCTCTGGACTCAGGTCACGGTATAACCACCCAGTGGCATACCATATACAGAGGCAGATTCCTACTGTCAGGACAAGCCAGACCATAATAAAGAAAACACTTGATCAGTGATTGTTGTTTATTAAAGAAAAAAACAGTTCTAACTGAGGACCTTTTAAACTGGACAAAAAAACCAGACAGCCGAATACTTTCATGAAGCAATCCTATTGTGCTTATTTCCAGAGCTTTTTGATAGACATATTCTTTTCGCTATCCTTCTGCATCACCTGCGAGAGAGAAAATACATTTTGAAGTCAGCTGTTTAGTGTGAATTGTGGTACAACAGAATTAATGTCAACACTATTACACAGTACAGATAAATACTTTCAATAAAGAGTTTTTAATATTAGAGTGAAACATTATGTAATGATCTATTTATTTAGAGATCCACTAAGATATTCACCAGGGTCATCGACTGAGATGATGTGAACACATAAGGCACATTCACATAACCTAGATCTGGCTTGACAGCTCATCTGTCTGCCTGATTTATCAATTCTTTAAAAAAATATATATTATTGGCATTGGCTCCACCTAGCAGAATTTCTCCCTCAGTTCAGGCTACTGGTTGTTGGGTTTATCTTTCCACCGCCTACAGGGTGCTTGCGTGGCAATGGAAGTGGACTATTTTAAACCTCAAAAGTACATTGAATCATCACATATTAAAGTATTTATCTCATACATGCATTCTATCCAGACAGCATTATTTGCTTTGTTTTTTCAGTGCAGTAGTCTTTTTTGTTCAAATATTTTTTATTGTTTTAGTTCAAAAGAAATACATTTGCAGTACAGTAGCAATACAGAAGAATCAGAAGCAAATATATAAAAAGACAGAATTAAAAAAGAAAGGGCTATCTAACAAAGAACTGCTGGATTGGAATAAAAAGATGTCAGTTATATAAAAATGATCAGATAAATGCATGACAAATTACAAGTACTACAAATGTATCAAATATTAGGTATAAAGTCCAGGAATATGCAACAGATGGAAGATTAACCTATATCCCAGCAAAGTCATGTGATTTTGTTTTCCTCGGCAAATAAGATACATCAGAGAGGGGAAAAGAGGTAGAGGGAAGGATACTAGAGGGAAGGAAAAAGGATGAGATGGTGGGAGGGGACATCTGCTACACCCTTAAAAAGTAAATTAAGACAGATTCAAAAGGAAATTAAGCTGCCAACCCAAGGAAGATAGATCCATGTAGTAATCCAAAGAACGCCATACCCTACTAGCAATTGAGGGCGAATAATGTTTAACTTCAACCAAAGAATGAGCTCCACGAGGATATGAAACCCCCGCCCACAAAGTATGGTAAGAAAGGCGGTGAAACGATTTCCATTCTGTAAGGATAATTTTTACTGCAATGGATAAGAGCAAATCTAAGACCGTGCAGAAGTCTTTAATTGTTTTAATCAGGAGTCGAAACGGAAGCCAGACCTATTGGGTTAGATTTTGCTTGTTACTTGTGTTGCTGCAAAAATATCTAGTATCAGGTAAAAGAGAATAGTTTGTCCCCAGCATGCTATTCTACTTGTTTTGTGGTAAACAACAACTTATTTGCTGCTGTTGATCAGCCTTAATAGTTCTAAGCTGGTTCATACCATTTTAATCTCTTTTCATACAATTAAAGCTGCAAGACTACATTCCTTAGAATCTTAAAAGACGTCTCAGTCCACAGGATGAAAAAAAGGGTGTATTTTATTTTTAAGATTTAGCAAACATTAACTGCAAGATTCTTCTCTTAGCACACCTGTTCAAAATATTTTCTATCATCAACTCAATTTCAAATGTTTTGCCATTCCTGCAAATTTACTTTTTCTGATCATCCCCCTAAGTTGATAATTTCTGCTTGTTTCAGCACACATCAATTTATCATCACTGAGTTTTTATAAAACTACTATTTTTTTTATTTGCCACCTGAATAGAGCCACGGAATATACAGAGTATTTACAGAAAATTACTGTCATGATTATTATGGTACTCCAAATCCTTATGGGACAATGGTACTCCAAATCCTCCTCCACAACCGTTGGCGATTGGCTCTTCCTCCACCAGCACGGTTAGGAATTGACCGCAAAGGAGTCAAGTGCAGAAAAGACTTTAAAAGGTTGACACTCATTTTTTTTGCAACGGCCCCTAGAGATTATGTCCCCATTTCCATGTGTCACAATCGTCCCTGGTTAGTTGCCATGGCTTTTGTGTATTTGTTATATGCTTAATGAGTGGGTGGTAGAGTGAGTGCCATGAAGCAGGTAAAGCAAGAATTAAGACTACCAGAATCACCATGATGGTTTTGTTTTAGTCCATCACTTTTACCCTTCATTCCTGTGGATAACCTCCTTCTACAGTCTTGAATATTCTGTGAGGGGGGGGACAGTAAATGGTGGACCAAGCTTCAAGCACACAGATTGTGCAGAATTTACTGGTCAACGGCTGCATCTTTGCTGAAAGATACATTCATTGACAAATGCTTTCAACAAGCATTTACAATGCAATGGTCTCGGCATTAGTAAAGTTAGAGCTATTGGCATTGCTCATGACATTATTTTTGTTTATGTTTTTTGTTTTTAAAACATTTAAAGAAACGGCATTGTCATGAGCAATGGCAATAGCTCTAACTTTAACAATGCCGAGACCGTTGCATTGTAAATGCTTGTTTTGGGTAGGCACGGGCGATTAAGTGATTTGCCCAGAATCACAGAATGTGGAGCGTCCCTGCTGAGACTCAAACCCGATTCCCCAGCTGCGAGGTGACCGCCCTAGCCGTTAGGCCACATTCTCTCCCTATTAATGGAGCCAAGAAGCTTTACGTGTATAACACGTAAAATTTACAGAATAAGAGTAAGTGAATCATAGACTGAGTAACACCATTACAACACAGGCATGCAATCACATCTAAGTTGGTGTGATACCGTATTGGAAACCAAAGTAGGTCTTTTACTGTCTGCCCTGGATCTAAATAATAGAGAGCGCTCCCAGGTCCTCCTTGGTTTCGATATGTAGCTACCTGATGTAACCTCCGTATTCACGGACAGATATTTTCCAATCAATGCTTTCCTATACTCCTCCAAAACCCTCTTATCAAGCGATTGTGCTAATAACATTGATGAAACTTTTCTTTTATTAATGGATACATGTGTGGTGGTATCAGAAAAAGTATATGACAGACCATCCTCATCAAAAGAGCTTTTCACGTAAGCCAACCATGGGATTGACATACCTTTGTCACAATTCAAGCAGTCACTAATTATAGCCCTTGTTAGTCAGGCGTCCTCATGTTAAAAATATGTAATAGTTCATCCATTAGTTCCCTTCTTAATGATTATTTGGCTTTTATCTTTGAGCAAATTCACAGGACTGGAGAAAATATAAACACGACTGGGACAATTTAATTTAAAAATGTATTAATAAACCCATCTAGTTTTATGTTAAAAGAAGCCTGTACACTACGGGCTAGGGACGTTCTATCTTGTGTACACCACAGTCTGATTCTCCACATTGCCAATTGAAAACGGGATACTGCATAGACAGTTAAGTAACTTACATCGTTCTTAAATATTTGGAATGCAATAATGAGCTGTGGTGCCCATGACCTGGCAAATAGGGATAAGCCACTTTTTCCTGGATAATGTATAGGTGGGGCAGAGAAAGAATACATGCTCTATAGTTTCCCTCTCTGCTCCACAAGTGGGGCAAAAACGTCCCATTAAAGGCAGTTTTTTTAGGGGCTTGATAGCATCAAAGAAAAATTCAAGGCTGTTGGATACTTTAACTTTGAGAAATTGGTCCCTCATAGTGCCTATATTGGAATCTGACCCAATTTAAACTGATAGTTGGGTTTGATCGTGGATTTGCTGTTGGCTGGGTGGTTCTTGCATGCTTCCCATAGATCACTACACCCAATCTTGCCTAGGGTGTCTCTCACATATTTGAACCACAGGATATTTCATGTTTCCACATTTTTCATGCATGACTTCCGAAAATCCTAATCCTGAATGTACGATGGTGTACACTGCAAGTAGCAAAATTGCAGAAACAACTTTGCCTGGGTTGGGATTCGGATGTAGAATCAGAAAACCTGAGTGCAAAATCAGGGAAGAAATGACTCAGCATACTGAATTTACTTTTTTTTTTTTTTTTTCAAATTAAGCACTGCCACGAAGGCTGACTTCCCACTCACATTACCAGAGATGGGCTAAAAAAAAAAACGAACAGTCGACTCAGCAACATGTCAGATTAAGAAACTTGTGTTTATATGCTGTGCTTGTATGAACGGGCTCCTACCATTTGTACACAAAATCTACCCATTTTGGACACGGGACCCCCTTCTAACCACACCCGTTCAGCACAAGCCGTACAAGTTTAAAACAAGCTTTTTCAAAGCAGGAATTTTTAAAATTCCCACCGTGACTGTTGCACCCCAGCAAGTACACACACACACCAGAACAGCGGGGGATGCGTCAGTCTGGGCCTGCTCACTACAACGGATGTGACGTTTCACCAGCGGCGCGGGTCTTCAAGAAACCGAGCTAAAATCCATCCTGAATACACCAATGTCCCGAACACGCGCCATAAATGTGCTGCGTTTAACTAGAACGGATTTATGCCATGCCTGAAACGTTCCAACTCATTTCATGAAACAACCTAGTGCATTCTGGGTGTTGCAGTTCTGGCTGGCTTGAAGTAACCCAATATGAAAAATGTAATAGCAATTGTCTGCATTTTAATGCGGGTTTAGAGATCGCCCTCGACCGCTCTCTAGCGTTTGTTTGCCCCGTTTTCACTGTTGATTTGCCCCTATAACTTCGAAATAAAACATTCAGAACTCAGCAGCGGGTGTAAATAGAAATCGATGCCGATTGAAAAAACGTTCAAAAAGGCAATTTTCATTGAAAAAAACAATACGAAATAAATACACAGCATAATTGACATTTTAGGCGAGGAGACATTTAAGTAACTTATAGAATGCCAGGTTCAACAAGCATTGAACACGCCCGACCATCGCTCTGGGAAAAGCGCTCACAGAAACCGAGGCGCAGAGGTGGACCTGTGTCCGAGGAGTCCACGCCCGCCCCCTCCACTCCCCCCTCAAACCAAACACAAGTGACGGGGCTCATTCATGATCAGCATTGAATGAAGGCTTCGAGGGCAGAGGCCGGCCTGGCTCGCGGCAGCGAGGTTTGGAATAAAGGTCCAGTTTGTGGGTCACTCCTAGCCCTACACGCGCACACGTCTTTATGACCCTCCCCCCCCCCCCCCGTTCATCCCTTCCGATGCCTCCCGCCCTCTGTTCGTGGTTTGCTCCTAAACGCTCACAAGTAAAAAACACAGAACTTGGAGCAGATTAAAAAAAAACAACGGAAAGTTGAAGTATAAAAATCAAAAACCAGGATAACTTTTTCTGATAAACCTAACACAGGTAAATCACAATACAAAACACAAACCCTTTACAACCTCCCTCCCTGCAACCAACCCCACTCGCACAGTCAGAAACACCATCAAAATTTACTTTAAAGTTGCTTGCTGTCGCTTGCGAAGGATAAAAAGCCGTATCGCCGCGCCTTCTGCAGGGCGTCCGATGAAAGCGGCGGCCATGTTGGAATGGGTGTAAAAGAGAGGCGTATCTTATCAAAAGAAGTCCATTAAATGTTTAATTAGGTGATTACATTTAACACTATCGCAGACGCTCTAGCGAAAAACTAAAGTGCTGGTATTACTGGACACCGACATTCTGTAGGGGTATCTGCAGAGAAAACGCCGCCTCCTTCTACCATGATAACCGCGCAGCCCTCCAAGCGGCCGAGACTTCCTGACCAGACA
This sequence comes from Triturus cristatus, assembly GCF_964204655.1. Taxonomy (NCBI): domain Eukaryota; kingdom Metazoa; phylum Chordata; class Amphibia; order Caudata; family Salamandridae; genus Triturus; species Triturus cristatus. The sequence goes on along the minus strand of NC_140579.1, from coordinate 965,008,519 downwards.
CAGTGTATCATGATGGCAGCGGCACAGACAATGAAGGCAAGTCTGCGGTACCACGAAACTTAAGACATTAACAGCGCCACCGGAGACCTGTTCCAAAGGTTTCCTATTACGAAAGCGACGTGCGCCCTTTCACGAGGACTTGTGTGTTCGAGCTACACTCCCTCCACACGTTTAATAATAGTGCAGCACCGGGACAAAGTGTCCCTGCACCTCTGCACCAGCTCTTCGCAATCACGTCTCATTCACGCTAAAAATACACTTTCCAACACTACGGATCATACACAGAAATAAAAACAGATCAGCTTTCCCCCACAAGCAATGAGCGCCAGCAACCAGTTGAATGCCGAAAACACCCCATTAGGGCCAACGCTGCCACCAGCAGAGCCTGCAAAGGGCTCGCGGGGGGCAGCGACAGCTGACGAAGTTTCTTACGTGCTCGCAGATCCATGTTTTTGCTTGCCCGGTGCAGTTTGTCCGAGGTTTCCTAGAGGTCTTCGTATTCGTCGTCCGCAGGCTGTGTAGCTCAGAGGTAATCCGAGATAGGATAAACATAGTAATCCGTGCGGCTCATGCTCGCTTTCCCAAGATCGCCGGAGCTCCCCTCGGACACCAACTTGCTCCAATGTGCTTGCTCCCAGAGACACGCAGAGTTCCGCCCCGGTCGGGATCAAAGTTGGTCTCAAACGGGAAGCAAGGCAGCCAAACCACGAGCAGCGATTCTGCGGGAAAGGGGGACCTCAAAGCAGCGCGCGCGCACCCCCACGTAAAGCTTGTGACTGGATTAACTAGCCGAGGGCACCGAAAGACACCACCGCCTTTCTCCGAGGCACAGCAAAAATGCCTCGGAGAAAGGGAGCCTCATTTTCGGATTTGGGGGCGTGTTTTGCTGTTGTCTCCTCCCTGAGACTTCTCGCAAAAAACACGCCCCCCGATCCGAAAAGGACGGGGCTTCAACGGAGTGACTGGACCTCTTCTCCAGTGGCTGGCCAGCATTTAAGAGGCCAGCCAATGGAGAACAGGAGAGAAGAGGGGCGGGTGCAAGCTCCTCTTCTCAAAGTCACTCCAACTCATTAAATCTCGGAGCGAGACTGCGCAAGCGCAGCCTTTCGCAGCCGAGACCTAAAAAGGCATGCAGATCAGACCTTGTGGTTGCCAGGAAAATCCATACAATGGATCTATGCCCCTGGAAAGACAACACTGCTTTATTAGCTCTAGTGAATTAAGCATGAAGTCTGAACGTTAATGATGCACAGGACAACAAGATCAAAGGATCAGGTACAATATGTTTCTGGCTACCTTCAATGGAAGCATTATACACCAACACACCACAGGAAGAGGATGAAAAATGTTATTTACTTCCAACTACAGTACTGAGAAATATAGCCCTCACTCCCATGCTTAGTTAACCTGGCCTCTACATTTGTCTGCAAATATGCCTAGGAAAGGCTCAATGTTGTGCCGTGATTTTAAGTATACTTTGAGAGATGGCCATGGTGTTAGTCACTTTAACAGATGTTAGAGCAATTGCATTCACAAGTTTTTTGCCAATGGTGTAATCTTTCACTTTGCAAGTGTAGCAGGAGATGCTGGGCTCTGGATATACCGTGGGAAGCAGCTGAAACCAGAGTTCAGTTCCACCAGATTAAATAGACATGCTAGAGATATGTGGGACAATATATTTCTGATCCAGAGTGTTGAAATCAGTGATGTACCTAGCCAGATATCTCAAAATAAAATGTCCTTTTTTCCATAGATGATCTATTAAGGGAATAGCTCTGATTGACTTTCTTGATTTGTCTTTGGAAACGAAAACTTTTTCAGCTAAAGGCATGGGCAGTTCAAAGTTGTAGGATATTCTTTTCATTAGTGTAGGAAAATGGCTCTGTATATACTGTTCCCAAATAGGTACAGTGTGTACAGAGTCCACAGCCACCAGAGGTTTGGCAGAGGCTAAAGTTAGATATAACCTTACTACCTATAGTGGTAGCTTGGTCGAGCAGTAAGGCAGTATGAGAGGACAATGTAAAGCATTTGTTGTACACAGTCAGCAAATGGTCTCACACACTCAATAACTGAACTCTAGGCCAATGGTTTGTATATAAAAATATATGGTTGTTTTATTTTAGAACCAACACTAGGTATCAAACTAAACTAGTTAAATACTTTGCAAGAGGCAATTGACTTGAAATGCAATAGTTACAGTTTGTTGCAACAGGCAACACAATTTCAAACACAATAATACATTGAGCTCAATGGGAATTTAAATTTATATGCAATTGATTACTTTCAGGATTACTTTTCTAACCCCAGGACTGGATCCTAGATTCAGTCCTGGGACAGTTCTTGGAAACAAGTGAGTAAATACGTTTTAGTTACTGTTGTGATTTTTAAACAATATTTTGCTATTTTAAAAGTTGACTTAAAAACGTTTTCTGATCAAATTACCAATGTTATCCTAAAGAAAGAAATTCACTTAGCAGGTAAGTGGGGTTATGGTTACTTTTTCTAGGTCAGTGTTGGATCCTGGATCCAGCACTAGTGTACTACCTGTAAGCAGTTGAGAAACTGCATTTAAGTTATACAGGCGATTTTTAAGGAAGATGTACAAGTTTGCAAAAATCGACACTTAGAATAAATTTAAAGTTGCAGGTATAGTATGTTCTCGTTACTTTTGTAATGCAGTGCTGGGCTCCTAGGCTCAGTACTGGGACATCTATCTAAAACAGTTAAGTAATTACGTTTTCACAGTTGGTACGATTTTTAAAGAATATTTGTAGTTTGCAAAAATCGACACAGAAGAAATTTCACAGAAAAACATGCAATGGTTTCCTATGGGAGAAAATTGAGTTAGTGGTAAGTACGGTCGTAAGTACTTTTCAGGGTCAGTGCTGAGCACCAAGATCCAGCACTGGGATCTCTCCTAATAGCAGGCGAGTATTTCCGTTTTTATTACTCGGTTGATTTTAGGTGAATATTTTAAAGTTTAGAAACTCCAAACTTAGAAGAAATTTCAAGAGAAGCCAGTCAATGTTACCCTATGGAAGAAAAGTGAGTTATCGGCTTTTGGGTAAGTACTCAACTGGCAGAGGTAAGGTTCTGGGCATAGACTCAGGGGTCTCCCAGGGTCAGGTAAGTACAGTTGTTACTCCCTCAGCGTCACTGGGGCAGCCGGGTGCAGAGTGAGTTAAGCCCAATGTTATCCTAAGGGAGGCAGGGGGCCCTTGGTTGGAGGCTGCTGACTAGCAGGCCACGCGGATGTGGGAGCTGGGCTCCTGGTCACTTGCTCAGGGCAAATGGGGAAGTAGGTAGGAGTAGAAGTTGCACTGCCAGGGTCACTCGGGCGTCTGGGTGAAGGATGCTTTTGAGCCTTCGGACGCTCAATGGATTCTAATGGGAAAGCTCAAGGACGAACAAAGGCTGCAAGCTCGGGGACGAAGATTCTTCAGGTGTGACCACCACTTCGATAAGTTAGGTAAGTTGGGTAGTTGGAGGATAGGTAGGTACCCAGGAGTCGGGCACAGGGGGCCGCAGGGCGCCGGGGTGCCTTTTGGTGTCGAGAAATCTTACCCTCCGTTGATCGCGGTTGGGGGGGATCCCTGGTTCAGAGGCTGCAGGCGTCAGGAGCGTCGAGGTGGGTCCTTGGGTGCCGGATGCAGGGTCACAGTCGCCGGGGGGACGTCCTCTGGGTCTTTGTCCACTCCAGCACAGGCCAGGCTTGGCGGGTGCAGAGTGTGCAGGGTTCGCGGTTCCGGGCTGATGCCAGGGGTTAGATACTTGCTTTGAGCAGAGCCACTGCTCGTGGGAGTCCCAGGTAGCCAGGTCCTCTGGGGTTTGAAAGGTTGCTGGCCACAAGAAGTGGCGGGATTTAGCAGGAGCAGGTTCGAGGGTCGACAGGCCGATAGGGCTTGGGCCAAAGCAGTTGGTGTCTTCCTCTTCTTAGCAGCTGCATGGCAGGTCTTCTTTCTTCTTGCTCTTCTTTGCTGTTTTGGAATCTGGAATCTAAGGCAGGAAGGTTCAGGGTGCCCCGAAATACTAAATTTAGGGGTGTTACAGGTAGGTAAAGGGCAGGGTACACCCCCTATGCTGCCACTCTCCTGTGGGAGGGGATCAGTAGCCTAGTCCTGATTGGGCAGGGCTTCCCATCTTCAAGATGGCGAGAGCCCGAGGACGTGCTTCACCTCGCCTCCCCCACCTGAGGGGTGGGGTTGGCAGAGGCTGGCACACCCCCTTGTCCTTCCTTGGGGTTTCTGGCCAGTCTTCCCGCCAGAGTGGGGGTTGAGAACCGGTAGGGGCCAGTTGCTGGGTACAGCAAGTGGCCTGGAGAAGCTCACAAAGGCGGCATGCCTTTGAAGCTTCCCCCTGCCCATCCTGGGGGAGGAGATCTAGCACCTCGCCCAGGATGTGCATTGTTGCAGGCCCAGGAGAGCAGGGGCTCTCCTACCCAGGGGTCCAGCAACATGTCTGCTGTGTGGCAGCCTAGGCAGCCTCCCAGACCAGACGTGGATTGTGGGTTAGGTTTCAGGGGGCATCTCTAAGATGCCCTCTGGGGTGCTTGGTACATTAAATCCCACACTGGCATCAGTGTGGGTTTAATGTGCTGAGAAGTTTGATACCAAACTTCCCAGTCTTCAGTGTTGCCATTCTGGTACTGTGGAGTTAGTGTTTGACGAGCTCTCAGCACCATGTACTCTTAAATGGCAGCACTGCACTTACAGTGCCCAGGAATGGACGTGGGTATTGTAGGGGCACAGGGCTCTTGCTCCTGTGCCCACACCACTGGCATAGGGCACCCAGCTAGAGGGGTGGCTGATGTATGCCAGGGCAGTGTATATTGTGGGCATGGCACACAGGGATGTGTGCCATGTCGACTCTGTTTTGTCCTGTACCCAGACACTCAGCCTGCAAGGGCAGTGTGTTTGTGTTAGGGTGCAGGGCTTTTAAGGGTGGCACAATAAGTGCTGCAGCCCTTAGAGGCCTTCCCTGGACACAAGGCCCTGGGTACCTAGGGTACTATTTACCAGGGGCTGACATGTGGCCAGGGTTTGCCAATTTGGGTTTTAGTTTTTAGGGAAGGAACATAGGCCCTGGGCACCTGATTGGCAGGAGCCTAGGGCACACTCAGGTGCCCAGGGCCTACTCAGTCAAAGTACATTCAGCAATTCATCAAAAAGTGGGGGCATACCATGCAAGAAAGATGGCACTTTCTCACAATTAGATTATAGAATGTTGCATGATAGAGTATCCCTCCACAGAGGGCCCGCGTAACCATGATAAGAGGCAATATAATGCAACATTTGTTAATTGAGTCCTGAGCTGGAATATTTTGTTTCTCCCAATTATCTTCCTTGTCAGTGTCATCCTCTTGGTCTCCCCATTTTTCTTCCATGGACAAGGAAGCCACCAATTTACAAGACAAAAGACACATAATTGATGGACGGAAAGCAGAACAAATCTAAACATTCACCCCCAGTCAAGAGATCTGGGTTAAATCCATCATTCTTTTGCTCACCATGCCACCCCAGTTTAGACCTGGCCATATGCAAATCAGTCTTGACCCTGTGCCTCATGGGAACAGTCCAGCCCGAACTGCCAAGCCAGGTCCTCCCTGGACCGGAAACAGGCAAACGTTAAAAGAGTTTGTATTAACATCACTGTTTAAAAAATGTATTTGAGGGCTCCATACCAACAATGGGGAGCAGTTCAAGCAAATGAGTATGAATAGTTTCTTACCGGTCGGTGTAGTTTTACAGCTTGAAGACTTTCTGGATTCACTATGCTGTGCATTATTCCGCGGTCTAGTGGTTGGGTCCGGAATTGTAGTATTTTTTCTCTTTTTTGTTTTCTTTTCTCGTGGCCCAGGTGGGCGTCGACGTCCCACCATTTGGTGTCCTCCCGTGATGTCTGCGTGCTTCCTCCGGAAGCTCCCACCTTTGGGCGCCATCTTCGGATTCTTTTTTTCTTGTCTTGTGCTATTTTTGTTCATCCTCTTCTTTTCAAAGTCTTTTTCCATTTGATCTTTTTTTTTTATCCCCTTCCTCCGGTCTCATCTTTCTGGCGGAGGTTCGCTAGTGAATCCAGAAAATCTATTCGTTTTGCAGCATGACTCTTTCTGGATTCACTATGCTGTGCACAGACTTTGTAGAGGTTTGTTATGTTTGTGGCGGCTGGGTGGAAGATGAGCTTTGGTTGTTGAATATATGTTGAAGCACTTTTTGTCCTACTTGTGCTTCCTAGTTCATCTGTATATCCACACAGTAGTGCTTAGTGAACGTGTGCACCGAAGCCCATGTTGCCGCCAGGCAAAAGTCATGGATGGGTGTGTTTGCCAGGAAGGCTATTATTGCTCCCTTTTTTCTGGTAGAGTGAGGTTGTGCCGCTCCTTGTAGTTCTTGGCCTGCCTGCTTGTGGCAGAAGTGGATTGTCTGTGCGATCCATCGTGCAATGGTGCTTTTTGTTACCGGTCTTCCCAAGAAACTGCTTGCGAAAGACACAAAGAACTGCTTTGTTTTCCTACAATTTTTAGTTCTCTCAATGTAATGCATCACTGCTCTTCTAGCGTCCAGAGTGGGAAGTGCCCTTTCTGCGCTTGTGGATGGTTTTTGGAAAAAACTTGGTATCTGTATTGTCTGGCTTAAGTGGAACCTTGACACCACCTTTGGCATAAAATGTGGGTCTGTTCTCATTACCACCCTGTCATTGTGAATTTGAATGTAGGGTTCTTGTAGTGTTAGCGCTTGCAGTTCGCTTACCCTGCGTAGCGACGTGATTGCTACCAGAAAAGCTGTCTTTATGGTGAGCATATGTAGAGAGGCCTTGTGAATGGGTTCGAAGGTCGCCTTCATAAGTTGCGTTAGAACTACATTGAGGTTCCATGCCGGCGGTGGCATCCTTTTTAGGTCTCGCCTGAGCCAGCGCATGCGCTGCTCGGAGAGACATTTAGTATACGGGTTTCCAAAGTGCTGTCACAGCCAGCCTAGCGCTTGCATTCATGCGAGCGTGCACTCGCGCAGCCGCCATCTGCCTCCCTTCCAGCGCGATCATTGCTGCGCGTGCACCACTCGCGTGATTACCACAGAGCGCGTCCGATCACTTTCACGCCCCTTCCCCGCTGCTTTCACTTTCGCGTGCGGCCAACATGCCGTATTTATGGGAGTCCTTTCAGCACTGCTCGAGACCAATGCTTGTTTTTACATTTCCTAAGCCAACGCTTTCGCCATTGCAGGGTGCTGTAATTATGGGAGTCCTTTCAGCACGGTTTTGTTAGATGAATAATAAACCCTGTCTTCACTGTAATATATAACCGCACGCTTTTCATTGGAATTCTGCTGCTGAGCTATGTTCTTTGGTTTTATGCACTGCATGTGTTCCTTCCCTCATTGCCTTTCGATGCTGATCACTGCAAATGTTAGTTTGCCCACAGGGTGCTGGTACTAGAAATGTTTTGTCTGGATCAGTGGGTGACTTATTTTTTCGTGGGCTGCTTTGTGATATGGTATGTCATGTGTATGGCAGGGGAGAAGTTGCAGTGCTAAGTGTGTTGTGGGTAACATCAGTGTGCTAGTTATGGGCAGTGGGTTTGTAGTGAAATTTCATTAACATATAGGAACAGAATACAACTTTAGTCAGACAGGTCACATCTTCATACAGACTCATTCCCTGTCACCAGGATACAGTGTTTCTATTTCCAGTTTGCAAATCATTGTTTTACACCACTAGTCTTTGCATAAGTACGGCCTTAGCGTCGTTTCACTGTAGCGCCTTGATATGTTTTCATGCAGCGCTTTAAATCAAGGTGCGGGGTCCTTAGCACTTTGGGCTGTAGCGGCCATTACTTGTGCGCCTGGTGAAGGGCCAAGAGCTGGGCTTCCAACACTCAGATGGCAGGGGTGGGGGATGGCGCTATCCAGTGGAGTCAACAGACAACTGTACCACTACATGGTTACTTTGACGCATATGTGTCCCCCATCGCTAGCTGTGGCGCGCAATTTTTTTTTTAGCGCCTGTTTTTTCAATACTTTCATTTTGTGGTGTGCCTGCACGAAGTGCTGCAGTAGCTACTATGCATTTCAGTGCAACTGTAGGCAAATATTCTTACAGTATAACTCTCGGGGGCCATACTTTATGTTCTGTACCACCTAAATAAACATATGGCTCCTGCGCTGCACTCTGAATTTAGATAATCTTTTTTCAGCCCTTCTTCTAAAGGTAAAATTAGTTTTCTTTGGTGCTCACAGCTCTCTGGGGGAACTTCCAAAGATTGCGTGCAACATAGCAGGAGGCTCGGATGAGTTGTTTAAGTTTTTTTAACGCCTACGCTATTTTTGCGTTTGGACTACACTTGGAGTCTTAATAGTTGGGAAAGAGTAGACGCCTTCCGTGCGGTTCAGATCAGTTTTGTAGGACTTGTGTGCTAAAAACCCAAGCTGCCTCCTCATAACTAGCCGAAAGTCACCCCCTCAACATGGGGTACCTGGAAGCCATGTGTTATTGTGTGTGCAGAATTATACACTTAACTGCTTGCGTACGTACGTTCCTGTGCATGTCACTTGTGCGTGCCAGCAGCACCGATAGAACAGCCAATGCTTTCGCCATAGCAGGGTGGAGGATCTGCTTCTGTGCTAGCATGATACATTCAGCGAATCCCTTTTGACGGAAAGATGGACGTTTGACTAAATGGCTTACAGCTGCTGCAAATGTATCATGGTTTTGATGCCAGGACTGCTTGAGCAATGAACTGTGTGCGTACATAAAGGTACACTGTGATATTAAAGACAATGACTTACCATTTGATGGATTTTCACGAATGAAGTCTTGGGAAATGCAAGATGGGTCATTACATTGATGCCTTGCAGCTCTGTTAAATTCGGCTTCTCAGAAGTAGCATATTTATCACCCTTCGCAGTCCTTCAGTTTTCTACAGCCAAACAGCTGTCCATAGGAATGCTACAAGCTTCCCACAAAAAGCAGAAACTTTGCCAAATCACGTTTAGCTCAGATACTACACACCACCAAGAAATCGGTATTTCTATATATGTCTTTATTGAGCATAGTCAATAGGTCTCGCCTTTGGGACCTTATAAGTGTTTAGCCATGCAACAGTTGTTGTTGCACCAAGGCAATTGTGCTGCATAACTAAATACTTAGGTCCCAAAAGCGAGACCTATTGGCTATGCCAATGCTTGTTTGGCTCCCTCCAGGAATCTTTTTACCACCTGGGATGTAAACAAACTTTCCCCTGTTTCTCCTCTTGTGTAGGCTACTATTGCTGCTAGGTGTACTCTTAGCGAGGTGTAGCTTAGGTTACTCTCTAGCAAGTGTGTTAAATATCTTCGCACTGTTGATTCCCTGGAAATTCTCTTCTGGAGCTTTTCCTTGATGCACCATTGGGTGAACCTTTTCCATTTTGCTACATAACACTTCCGTGTGGTAGGTCTCCTTGCCTCCCGTAGCACCGCCAACGTGCTCTCTGGGAGTTTTAGGTGTGCGAACTCTAAGTCTTCAGGAGCCAAGCTGCTAGTCTGAGGCTCTCTGGTTCTGGGTGGAGCAACATTCCGTTTTGCATTGAGAGCAGGTCTCTTCTTTTTGGGAACTTGTGTGGTGGCCCCTGTGCCATTTCCACTATCTGTGAGAACCAGGACTGCCTGGCCCACGGTGGTGCTACCAGTATCAGCGTCATGTTGCTTGTTCTGCACTTGCTGAGCACTCTGTACATCAGCGGTATCGGGGGGGAAAAGCGTAGGCAAATGTCTTCGACCAGCTTATCCATAGGGCATTTCCTTGGGATTGCTGACCTGGCTGTCTGGATGCGAAGAATTGACATTTTGCATTCTGGTGTGTTGCAAACAGGTCTATTTGTGGGGTCCCCAACTTCTTGAATAGCTTTTGCGTTTCCTTTGTATTGAGCTCCCACTCGTGGGATGCTGATGTCCGTCTGCTGAGTCTGTCTGCTTCCACATGGTCCTTCCCTGGTAGATGTATCGCCAGGAGGTCTATTTGTAGTGGGATGGTCTACTTCCATATCTCCTGCGCTAGCCTGGATAGCGCCACAGATTGTGTTTCTCCCTGCTTCTTGATGTAGAACATCGTTGTGGTGTTGTCAGTTTGTATCAACACTCTGTGCCCGTACAGTTGTTTCTGGAAGGCTTTTAGGGCAAGGAACACGGTCTTTAGTTCCAGGTAGTTGATGTGTCTGATCGCATCTGTTTGTGTCCACAAACCCCTCACTTTGAGCCGGTTCATGTGCACTCCCCACCCCATTTGCGATGCGTCTGTTGTGATGGTCACTGTGAGTTGGTGGTGTAAATGGTTTCCCCTTTGTTATGTTCTTTTTGTTCCACCATGTGATCTCCTCTTGCACTGCGTGGGTTACAACCACTAGATCTTCCCAACTCCCTGTTGCCTGTGACCATTGCTGCTGGAGACATTCCTGGAATGGTCTCATGTGGAGTCGGATATTGGGGACTAGGTGTATGCAGGACGCCATCATGCCCGGGCTTTCGGCGTCGAGGTCCTGCGCCTCCGAGGATGTCGAGCCCAAGCTCTTTTGTTGATCATCCTCGCCTTCTCCTTCGTAGTGATACAGGCCGTCTTCGTCCTGTTGCTCTGCTGGTTCTGGAGTTTTCGGCATGTCGGCGGCGTCGAACTCCTCTTCGACTTCTGGTTCGACTACCGTCAAAGGCTTCGAAGGGTTGGTGAATCTTCTCATCTGTTCGTCAAAGTCCTTTTTCCTCTGGAGGATACTTTCCATTTCGGCCTCAAGCCTTCTCTTCTTTCTCTCCATTTCGGCCGCTTGTGCGGCGTCGAGAGTTTCGGCTCTTCTCTTCGAGGTCAATGTGGGCGTCGAAGTCGCCTTCAGCTCTTTTTCCTTTGGCGTCGAGCGCGACTTTTCGGGTCCGTCCTTCGTCGACCTAGGTTTGTCTAGCGCATTCGCCGTCTGGGAGTCCTTTTCGAAGGATCCGCTGGGCTGTTTGTCCGTGGACACATCTGTAGTCGTCGAGTGCTTCGACACCAGTGCTCCTTTCGAGGACTTTGGGTCAGTTTTTCGAGAGTCTGTCGGGGCTTTAAGGGTCGACGTCTCTTACCTCCTTTGTCGACTTCTTATCGGTCTCTGCGACCGTGTAGTCCTCTGGTCCCTTGGCGATGTTGTCCTCTTCTGCGCTGGAGAGGCCCAAGTCCCGGAGCGACGGAGGTTGTCCTTGCCCCTGCATGGCGAAGTTCTCTCTCCTCTGTCTCTCTCTCTCACTCTGAGGGTCTTTGGGGTGAATGCCGAGGAGGCGTTGCAATTGTTGCTTTCGTGGTCGATTGGCAGTCAAAGGTTGCAGACCGGGTGCTGGTCCTTCTGCGCGTACTTGTGGTGGCAATTACGGCAAAATTTTAATGGGGTTTTGTCCATTTCTGTGCTCAGGGGCCCCCTGTGCGCGCATTCTCCGTTGGACGTCGAAATTCTTTATCTTGTCTCACCCTCTTCGTCGTCCCGGCTCTGTGCTTCTGGTCGTGTGATGAAAAACTCCAACTTTTGGCGTTTTCTGCTTGATTTTCTCTTCTTCTTTCCCAAAAACTCAGGAACTCCGCGATATGATCAAGACCCAATGGCGGAAAACAGAATCTGAAGATGGCGCCCAAAGGTGGGAGCTTACGGAGGAAGCACGCAGACGTCACGGGAGGACAACAAATGGTGGGACATCGACGCCCACCTGGGCCACGAAAAAAAAAAAAAGGAGAGAAAAAATACTACGATTCCAGACCCAACCACTAGACCGCGGAATAATGCACAGCATAGTGAATCCAGAAAGATTCACGCTGCAAAACGTATGTATCCAATGCCAGAGACCCTCCAAATTTACTCTGACCTTTGAAAGTCTAGCCTAGGAAAAGGTCTTTAAACACAATGATGCTTTCTATCAGAAATCAAGGGTGCATGTTTTGAACACTTTACAGACCATCATTAAGAAAAAGTATCAATATAGTTTTCTTCTTGGATGGTGAGGAGCCATTACTGAAACTTTTCCCTAAATTCTAGCATGCAGTGAATATATCGAACAAACTTTGGTTTTGATCATAAACATAGGTATATGTACTGCAAACTATACTATTAATCAACCGCACTGGGGTGCGTTGATCGTGCCTGTCGAGGGCTTTGGAGAGGCCAAAAAGCATTGGCATAGCAGGCGAGCGGTGTCCTGCGCAAAGTGTTGCAGGGGGGCGTCATTGCCTCTCTGCAGTGAAGTTTGGAGGGCACCATCTTCCTCTGCCCACGACCTAAGTCCAGTGACCACGTTGTAACTGCGCCTTCCTCTTTCACCTCACAGCAGAGAGTCCGACTGGGATTGTTGGCAGGCACTGGGGAGTAGCATTGAGAGGGATAGAATAGTCACTGCTCCTTGTTCGAACTCAATCAAACACGACTGGAGGTTTCGCTTACCTTGAATAGTAGTAGCACTGCGCAGAGCTAAAATGGGGAAGGCGGAGAACAAACAGACAAACATAACTTGAAAAACGCACCACTAGGCAACTGGACAGTGAGTTGACGTCACAGACAAATGTACCGGAAACACAGCTGGAACCAGAGCAGGAGTACGACAAAGACCATGTTGTAAGATGTAAAGGTTTGTCTGAAGGCTATAGACTCGAAGATAGACTCCCTTGCTGCTTGAATGGGCCAAGTGTCGCACAAAGTGGATAAGCCTGAAGCTAGACTGGACACACTAGAAACCAGGGTCTCCGACAACTATGATCGCCAGGTGGAAATGCAGGATCACCTTCTCCGCAACAAGGCACGCAACAAAGACCTCGAAGCCCGCTCCAGGAGGAACAATGTACGCCTCACTCGTGTTCCGGATTCCACAAATATACCCAACATGGAGAAATACGAAGGTCTCCTGGAAGACCTCTTTGGACCTGACCAGTCAGCCATGTTTCTGGTGGAATGTGCCCATCGTACACTTGGACCCCGCCCGTCGGCGGCGCTCTGCCGAGACCGATATTGGCTCGGCTGTTAAACTACAGGGACAGAGACACGGTTTCTCCGCCTGGCTCGAGAACGTCGGGAGTTACAATATCAGAACAATATCATCGCACTATATCCCGACTTTACCCAGGCGGTCCAAACAGCGCGCCGCAAGTTCCTCCCGGCCATGAAACTGCTACAAAAATCTGGCAATAAATATGCAATGCTGTATCCCGCCTAACTCTGTGTATATGCTGGCGGCAAACCTTTGTTCTTTACAGAAGCAAGTGCCGCACTGAAATTTGCCAAACACGCACGTAAACTGCTTGGCAAGAGCCATGATAAGGACAACTCGTCACAAAGTCAGCTAAGTGACAATGACTAGCGCATATACCCCTCTATTCAGTTCCATACGTGGTACTGTCTTATGTTTGGCCCAATATACAATTGGGAGTAACTTATCATTTTCCATTTTCTTGATTCAGATCACAGAAGTGTTCTTAGGTGGTCCTAAAAATGCTCGGCCACCCTGTTGCATTGCGACAGGACAGTATGCCGGCAACCTCACACCCCCTCTGGGATGATTTCCTTTAGCCTCACCTCTTGTGGGCTTCTGTTTATTATGGGATGGTCAGTTTTGGATACTCAACCTGATTGGGGGGTTGGAGAGGGTGGTGGGTGGGCTGGGCAAGTTACAGTTTGTTCTTGTTTTTTGCAGTGCACGTCATATTATTTGCTGGACAGGTCACTGTCCAGATTTCACCATCATACAGCAGAAGGGACACTACAGGGAGTTACTGAAGGTACACCTAACCAGCTGGGATTTTGGTCGCCAATGCAACATATTTTTCTTTCAAGCTAAATGTTTAAATTAACTTGCATCACTTAGAATGTGCATGGCCTAAATGACCACAGAAAGTGACGGCTGGTGCAATCATATCTCACTAGACATGTGGCTGATGTGTGCCTCCTACAGGGGACCCATCTGAGGGGTACCGCTTGCGATAGATTGAAATCCACTAGATGGAGAGAGACATACACATCCTGCTACTCCAACCACTCTAGAGGGGTGGCAATGCTATTTAGACAGGGTATTCCCTGGCAGACAACCAAGGTGGTTAGTAACCCAGATGGGAGTTATCTACTAATACTGAGGACATTATTTCACCAACGGGTTCTCATTGCAAATATCTATAGGCCCAATGTGGATGATCCCACTTATTTCCAGCGGGTATGGCATCAAATACAATCCATGGGAGACGCCGCGTTAATCTGGGGTGGCGACTTCAACACTGTACTGTCGCTGGAGGAGGACAGGGTCGGCACCTCACGCACACATCACCAACAGGAAGTGTTAAAGGGATTGATTGCTGACTATAGTCTAGTCGACACCTGGTGGGTGTTCAATCCTAACACTCGGGAGGGTACATGCATCATGCAGCAACATCACTCCTGGTCACGATTGGATTTCTGGCTTACATCTCAAGACCTGCATTCCTGGGTGACGGAGGCAGCCCATCATGCCCGCACCCTATCGGACCACTCACCAGCCACGCTGGCCCTTCAGATACCCGAAACCCTACATACAGCCATTCACGTGGCGCCTACCACCAAACGCTCTGTTTGATGCAGCTTTCAGGGAAGAACTCCACACACAGATTACTGACTACTTTGAACATAACATGGGCTACGTGGAAACCGCTGGCATGCTCTGGGAGGCATTCAAGGTGGTCATCCGGGGGTACTGCATAGCTGGACAGACCAGAGTACTCCAAGATATCCGCGGCAGCCTGAGCAGGCTTGACTCGGAATTGCATGCATTGAAGGCACAGTATTTCACAGCACAGTCAGCCACGACACTGGGGTGTATTCACAGTAAACTCACTAAGTATGAGGACAAGGCTGATAGGGAGATAAAATTCCTACACAAGTACTCAAATGCGCATAGATATGGTGAGGGAGACAGGACAGGCAAGACACTTGCGAATCTCTGGCACCCACCAAGAGGCTCCACCTTCATCACAGCGCTCACTACCCCTACTAACTGTGTGGTACACTCTCCACCTGATATTCCTGACACTATGCGGGATTTTTATGCACAACTATATACATCTCAAACAACCCCACCAGATTCGGTCCTAGAAGACTACTTCGACTCTATAGAGCTCATATGGCTCAGCAGAGCACATCGCGAGTACCTCGACATACCATTCACTGTAGAGGACGGACGACGGGTCATTGGCAGCATGCGGGCGGATAAGGCGCCAGGTGCTAACGGACTCGCGGCATAATTTTATAAAGAATACTCGGAGTTGCTTGCCCCTCACCTCCTGGCGGTATACCAGGAGGGACTGCAGGAGAGAATTCTTCCTGGATCGATGAGCGAGGCCATCATAATTACTCTTTTAAAACCGGACAAGGACTCCCAACAATGTGATACATAATGCCCACTCTCACTAATCAATCTGGACGCCAAGATTTTCGCCAAACTTCTGGCCACCAGGCTTCAGCCATTGTTACCATTGATAGTCAGGCAGGACCAATCTGGTTTTGTGCCGGGTCGATCAACCTCACACAATCTTAGAAAGCTGTTTGGGCTGCTGCACTACCTCTCCCCACACGTACCCATGATCGCAGCGCTCCTAGACGCCACTAAAGCGTTCGATTGTCTGGAGTGGGGATTCCTGTTCCCGCTTCTCAGAAGACTAGGTCTGAGCCCACTTTTTATCCAGCATATCCAACTTCTCGACACGCGACCCACTGCGCAGCTGCGGATCAATGGACTGATCTTGGAGCCAATAATTATCACGCGGGGTACCAGGCAAGGCTGCCCCTTGTCGCCGTTACTGTTCGCGATTGCGACAGAACCCCTGGCGGCTCGCCTGCGGCAGCACCATACCAATCAAGGGTTTGGATTCACAACCAGGGCCCTCACCCTGTCGATGTACGGGGACGACATCACTCTATATATGGTGAACCTCAAAGACAACTTGTCGCCTATGACACGTGAGGCTGTGTGATATGGCGGACTCTCCGAAGTGAACATCAATTGGAGCAAATCCGTGATCCTCCCGCTTACACCTGGAACCCAGGCTTTCGCAACTGACTATCCGTTAGTCTGGGCATCCGGCCCGATTCGTTACCTGGGTATATGGTTCAGTAGTAACATGCAGGAACTTTGGACAGACAATTATGGCAGGGTGGTGGCCTGGATCGAAGAAAGGGTAAAAAGATGGAAAACTCTTCCCCTCTCCCTGGCCGGCCGCATACCGGTGGCCAAGATAATTATTCTGCCGAAACTACTGTACCTCTTTGTCAACATCCCTTTGCCACTCACAGTGAATTTCTTTAATCACCTCAGGTCACTTCTGACTGAGCTGCTGTGGGCTGGGGGACAGCCAAGGATATCCTAGGAGGTCCTGACACTACCACAAGCGCAGAGTGGAATGGCGGCCCCGGACTTTGTCCTCTACGCATTCAGTGCACAGGCACAATTCTTACACTTCTTGGTTCCCCCCCCCACACATTTTCAGCCACATGTTGCAATTGAAATAGATAGGGCAGCACCTCTCCCATTGTCCACAGCACTATATCACCCATACAAGCGCCCATGCGACGAGATGGACACGGTACAAGTTATGAGGTGTGCATGTGAGGGTCTTCGCAAACTAGCACACTTAGACGTACTGTATGCCCCGTCCATGCCACTACCAAATAATCCGTTGACACCCTCCCCGCTCATGGAAGCCAAGGCACAGGAGCGTGCGTCCACACAACAAACAGGCGGTGATCTCTACCCAAAGAATACTTTCTTCACGCTACAGCAAATGTGCGACC
This sequence comes from Triturus cristatus, assembly GCF_964204655.1. Taxonomy (NCBI): domain Eukaryota; kingdom Metazoa; phylum Chordata; class Amphibia; order Caudata; family Salamandridae; genus Triturus; species Triturus cristatus. The sequence continues at coordinate 964,991,736 of NC_140579.1, read as the reverse complement.
CCACACCGCCGTCAGCGCTAGATATGCTACTATATCACCAGCTCTGTGCATCTTCCAGGAGCAAATTCCCTACATTTCCAGGCCCGCCGCCGACATTGCCTGCACTGGAAAACCTGATGGCAGTGGAATTGTGGCGGAAACTTATTTCTCATATTTACAATATCACCCAGAAGGCATTCCCCATCATTGTCCCAACCTCTCGCAGGGCCTGCGAGGAGGATCTGGGGGAAAGTCTCACGGATGAGTAGTGGAACCTCAGTTGTAGACAGAGCGATTGTCGCCCAATTACAGTCTCCGGCTCATCCACTTGAAGTTTCTGATGGATACATCTGCCAGTGGATTCCTCACCTTGTGAATATCCCCTGCGAAAGCATTCCACATAATATTTTCCCCAGCTCTCTACGCCGACGTGAACGTCATAATACTTCGCCTCCGCTCGCGACTCCGTAGGACGTCACCGGAGCCATAAGAGAGCCACGTCAGCGTGATGACTTCAGTTCCCTTTTTTCCGCGCCGCAGACGCGTAGCGGTTTTCCAGCACTCTCCTGCTACTTTGTTGTCTTGCAGTGGGTTACTGTTTCTGGATTTACCATGTCTTCGACGAGAAAGTCAGGTTTTAAACCTTGTAGGGAATGTGGGGGCCACATGTCCATTACTGACCCCCACGAAGATAGTTTGTGGTGCCTTTCTTCAGACCATGATGTGGATGACTGCTCCTGTTGCAGAAAGATGAACCCCAAGGCCCTGAAGGAGAGGGAAGCGAAACTCTTCATGGCCAAGGCGAAAAAGGAAAGGAGAGATAGGAAGAAGGAGAAGTCGAGGCCAGAGTCGTCGACTTCACACCCTTCGAAGTCGAAGAAACATAGAAAGAAGAGGAAGCCTAGCTCTCGGCACCGATCGTCGAAGAGCAAGGCGTCGAGGTCGCCTTCACCTCGGCGTCGAAACAAGGAAGTTATTTCTCCTTCTCCACGTGTGTCTCCAGAGAAGACACCTTCGCCAAGGTTTACTCCGGCGCAGTCACCGGCGCCAGTGGAGTCTCCAGCTTCCGACGCCGAGCCGGATCAGGTTGAAGATCTTTCTCCAGTGCCTGCGACTCCAGTAGAGGATACTTCGGCTCCGGCTCCTGCTACTCCTCGACCGGATTGAACCCATACCCGCAATTCCCGACTCCGGGTGCGGATCCAACGCATTTCCTCAATGCTATGTATGGGGTTTTCCAAAGGGCTGCCTTCCCATCCGGCGCACCTTCTGGTCCAGTGGGTCCAATGGCGTATACTTTGGGAGTGCTGCAGCATTATGCTCAAGCACCTTTTTTGCCCTTCTTGCCGATGGCTCCTTCATGGCAGTTCCCAGCGCCGTCTGGAGATCCATCCTCCCGGCCTCGACTGGATCGTTTGCCTGCTTCGGAGCCTCCCTCGACACCGACTACATCTGCACCGCGTCCGGCGCCGCCGACTCCACGTTCAGTGCCGCCGACTCCGCGTACGGCGCCGCCAACGCGGAGTCCTCGGATTCGTTCTCGGAGAGAGGCCCAGAGGATTATGGAGGAGGAACGTTATAGGGAGGAAGTGGAGGAAGGTGAGGTTGGTGATTCAACTGATGAGTTTGAAGGCATTCAGGATGCTAGTGGACTTGATACTACACCAAAATGTTGTTGGAGTTACAGTTGCCCTCTGCAGAGTATAAGCCAAACCTTTTAACTGAAGTCCTTAATTCACCATCTTCAATTGTTGAGCCCTTGTTGCCCTTTAATGAGGCTATTTTAGATCCGGTTATGGACGTTTGGCGCAAGCCACTTAAGCCACTTTCTTCGCCTGCAGTCTCCAGACAAGTGGCAAGGAGGTATAGGGTGACTCCGGGGGGGACCCGAGCTTCCTTTCTTCTCACCCTTCACCAGAGAGCCTTGTGGTGCAAGCTTCCTACTCGAAGAAATCTTCAGGCGCCTTCCCTCAAGCACCAGCTGATAGGGATTTTCATCTGGAAGCATGGCTCTTAAGTCGACTAATGCCACTTGTTTATTGGGGCGCTACGTTCATGCTCTGATGGACTCCATGAAGCTGTTAGCCCCTAAGCTGCCTGAAGAGGAGAAGGCCTCCAATGATGGGGTATGAACGCCCATCAGATAGTTGGATATGGCCATGGGAGCCCTCAGGTCTCGGGCTTCATAGAAGCACTGATAGTAGGACACAAATGTCTGTACTATCTGTGTATCTTGTGTCTGTGTAGTTCCCTGGGAGTCTACCACACTCTCCACCCAACGGGCTTCCATCTCTTTACGGCTAAGCCACGCCAGGAGCTTTCCTGATTTGTTGCCCACGTCGTACAGCCTACGTAAGGTCGCTTGGGCCTGTGCCTTAGCCTTTTGAGTGGCCAGAGCCCTATATTGGTGTTGCGCGTCCGTTAAATGCCTCAACACCTGCGGGTCTCTATGTGTGAGGTGCCGCCGTTCTAGGGTAAGAATTTGGGCTGCCAATGTGGCAATTTCTTCCTGAGCCTTCCTCTTCTACCAGGCAATCCGGTTCTAGTCCCCATCTCGTAACACCGTTTTATAGGCTTCCCACACCGTAATCCCAGACTGCACCGAGCCCATGTTTTCAGCAAAGAGGACCTTAGTGTCAGCTCGAAGACCCTGGAGCACCTCCTTATTCTGTAAGTCCCAAGCCAATACTCTCCAACCCCCCCGACCGGTGCGGGGCCTCTCTCCCACTCGGACATATAGGGGCAAGTGGTCACAGACCCCGGGCCATGTATTCCGCCTCATACATGTCCTGGATGGCGCCCTGGGGGAGCAACACAATCTAGTTGCGAATGGACTCTGTGCGCCCCCGAGTTTTGCGAGTACTGTCGACCCCCTGGATGCAAGTGCCTTCATACAGCCACCAGGCCCAGAGTGTCGGCCAGGTGGGCCAATTGTGTAACCGGGGGTGAATGGGCTTGAGTGCTTGAACGGTCTAGAGGGACATGCATCACGTCATTAAAGTCACCCCCAATGATGTGCGTCGATCCCGGTGTCTCCAGCAGTATGTCCGTCACCCCGTGTAGAGTCCTGGTCAGCAGCTTCAGCGGGGTATAAAGAGAGGATAGTGACATTCCTCCTTCCCCATGTCCCTGTCACTCCCACATAGGTTCCCTGAGGATCCATGTCCGCGTTATCCGGAAGGGCGGGGACTTTTTAATCAGGATAGCAACTCCTCTAGAGCCTGAGGTGTACCCCGCATGTGCCAGGACCGTATAGGCCCTCCGTGCAAGGAACCCACACTTTGTGCCCTTGAGATGGGTTTCCTGCAACTGCTTTAGAGAGAAATAAATTGCGATATATCCTGCATGTGTCGAGATGTCAGTCAAACACTAGTAATCAATACCATTTAGAAATTCAACTACATACCCTAATAACAAAATTAGGAATTTATTCAAAACATACACAGTCAAGGTTAAACAAAAAGAAAGAAAAAGCGCCAAAAGGTTATTTAAGTTATAATATATTTATTCCATATTCTTGAATTTGATCAATATTATTTGACAATTAGAAAGATGCATAAGGTTGCTCAAGAGGGGAAGCGAGGGATGGGTGTGCTCGTGATGAATAGGGATAGGCGAAAGTCACAGGTTTTAGAATACACACATTTTTTGATAATTATGGCAACGGACTGGTAAAGAGACCAGTACAGAATGGCCTGTCCTAAAGACATTATTTACACAATGTTATACAGTTTCTTTGTAAATGCATCAATGCAACATCAGAAGATAGGGAGGAATGCGGTACGGACTCTGTGTGGGTGGGGAGCGTTGACGTTTCGACTCGGCTAATGCATAGAGGGTGACTTAAACCTCCGCTGCGAGTCTTCTTCAGGATGAGCGTGGGCAACCTAATCCTGGTGCTGCAAAGGCATCGCAGACATGTCAATGAAGAATGAATGGTAATTGCCAGGCCGGTGTTTTCCCCTGGATTGAGGCGAATTCAACTTAAGAGGACCACACTTGGGGAGAGCGCTAGGTGGCGCTGCCCAAGATGGCCGCACTACGGTGAGGCTCCTGGATGCTTGACCCCTCGCATCCGCCCTACATCTGCTGTGGCTGTCCTGGGTGTGATCGGATGACCACCGAGGCTTGAGGAGCTGCTGCCCTGCCCCCGGTACAAATTTCGGCTGATTTGGAGCCGCTGGAGCCGAGATGGGCGGCCCGTGAGCGGCACCGGTGGCTGGGACACATCCGGCCGGGTCCTCGGCCGGCAGTGTCATCTACGCGAGCCCCCGGCGCTCCACGAGGGGTGAAGGCCGCGTGACTGTCGGCGGCTGGCCAGCGATCAGAGGACCCTCGGGGTGAGCCCGGGCTGGTGCCAGACCTCAGGTGAGCGGGGGGGAGGGGGGGGGGAGGCGGTTTGGCGGATGGTGAGCGCCCCCCGGTGGTGAGGGGGCCCTGGCCGGCGGGCGAGCTGAACGGGCCCGACTGCCGGGCTGGATCCGGTTTTGCCGCCGCTGGCGCCCGCTCTCTCCCTACGCTGGGCCGACGCTGATTGCGGGGGACGGCTCCCCCTGGCCTGGTGGACTCCTGTTTGGGCGCCCCGGAGGCGGTGCGGCCCCACTGGACCCTGCGGATACCCATCGTGCGCGGAGTGGGGACGTTTCCTTGGCACCCACGGCGCCAGCCTGTGAGAGAAGCTGTGCCGGACCTCTCTTCCCCGCACCATTGCCCAAGAGCCGTTGCCGGCGAGGAGGCCCCCCCCCCCCCCCCTTTCGCACCTTGACTATCTTCCCTGGCGTTGTGCCTGGTCCCTTGCGCCTGGGGCGTTCGGATGTCGGCCCCGGACAGAGGGTGGCCGCGGAGTTCCCTGGTGGCTTGGTCAAGCCTGTGAGCTGGGGCGATAGACGGCGCTCCGCCGGCCTGTGCGCTGTACACTGACGAAGGGCCATCACCGGTGTGGACTCCAGCGTGAGGCCCGCGACGTGGTGAGGGCGGCTCGGCCCGGATCCGTCTGAAGGGGTACTTGCCGAACGGGCTCTGGGCCCTCCATCGCCGGGGACAGGACACGCCTTCGCCCTTCCCCTTCTCCTCGATCCCCCCCGTCCCTGGCCTGGCGCAGGGGGCGGCTTCGCTTGGCAGGTGGGGGCCGCCTGCCGGTCCACTGCGCCCGCCCTCGTGCCCGGCGCGTGCTCCCTGGGTCCGACATGGGCAAAGAAAAATGCCCCAGGCCGCCGCCGGCGTCCCACCAGACGAGGATTTATCAGTTCACGAGCTCGGACCCGCCGGGCGCGGGCGGAGGGGAGGCACCGGCCCCAAATAAGGACTTGGCCACCATCCTCCAGGCCATTGATGCCTCCCGCACATCCCTGGAGGGGATGGTTGGGGAAGTGAAGGTAGACGTTGCTCTCCTGCGGCAGGACCTCCGAAACGCCATGGCCCGCATTACGGAAACGGAATCCCGGATTTCCACCGCGGAGGATGACATTCGCCTGCTGCAGGACCAAGTCCGAGAGCTCACAACCCACTCCAAAGAACTGCACAGACGGGCGGAAGATGACAAAAATCGCGCACGCCGCAACAACCTTCGCCTGGTGGGCTTTCCGGGGGGGGTCGAGTCTGGCCGGGCGGACGACTTCCTCGAAAGATGGTTTAAGTCCTGGATGCCGGCGGCTGGTCTGTCGGCCTGGTTCGTGTTGGAGAGGGCACACCGGTCGTTGGCGGCCAAGCCTCCTGTGGGAGCACCCCGCACCCCTTTATTCTTAGGATCCTCAACTTTAGGGACAGAGATGCTATCCTGCGGGAGGCGCGGGTGAGTGGCCCGTTGACTTTCAACAACCACACCATTATGATCTTCCCGGACTACACCCGGGAGGTCCAAGAGCAGCGCTGCTCCTACACGGATGTCAAGCAAAATCTGCGCTCCCTGGGCCTCCAATACCAACTCCAGTTCCCGGCCCGCCTGCGGGTCGTTTTCCAGGATAAGACGCTGTTCTTTGACACTCCCAGGGCGGCCTGGACCTGGCTCACTGAGGAAAGACCTCTGCGCCAGCCCGGAGGGGTGTCGTCCACTACTGTACCCCGGGGCCAAGGAGCAGCTGGGTCCGAACGACCACGGCGCAGGAAGCGCACGCATTCACGGCAACGCCGAGGCGCGGCGATGGCCTGGACCCGGTCTGCGGGCACCTCTGGGAGAGGGGTGAGAGACTCCTCAGCCTCCTCTGGAACATCATCTCATGCGGCTGGGGGATCCCGGCGCCGCCGGTCGCCCCCGACCGGACGGGTCTCAAACCCCCCTCAACGTGCAAATTGACCTGTCGGACCTCTCCCGCAGTCCTGCTATATGACTTAACGTTTGCTTCCTGCATCCACAGGGGGAAGCGGCGACCCTGTCAGGTGGCGGGGGTGGGGGGCTCTGCAATCTCAAGCTTTCCCACAACAACCTAGGACGAGACACTGGAATCCGTGCTTCAAGAGGGGTCCACCACGCTCTTTACACCCGAGTGCCTACGCTTGGGGCCTTGTAATTGTTGGTTCAGTTAGGGCAACAGATGCTTCCGTTCTTGAAGTGGAGGGTGGGGGGTTGGGGTTGGGTAATTGTTGGTTGTTCCTCCTCGGGGGACTGTTTTGTTTGGTTTGGGTCTGTTCTCCATTGAGCCTCTTATGCAGCATCGCGCCCCGCGTGTCGCCACGCTTCTCCATGCAGCCGCTCACGCGGGTTTCGCCGCCGACCACTTTCCTGCGCTGCCCGCTGGCTTCCCCTAGTGTGAGATCCATAGTCCTGGCTTCCCCTGGCCGCTTCACTCCCGACGCGCTCCGTTCCCATCACTACCATGGCTGACCTAGCCTCTAAGGCGCAGACGCGCGTCCTGTCTTGGAACGTGAACGGCTTGCTGGATAGACTTAAGCGCACCGCCGTCCTTAAATATGCCCAGCGCGCGGAGGCCGATGTGCTCCTGCTTCAGGAGACCCACCTGCTAGGCGAGAAATGTCCCTTCCTGGCGCGCTATGGGTACGACCGGTGTGGCACTCAGGGTTCTCGCGTGGATCGCGGGGGGGGGTCGCCATTTTGGTGCGCCGCTCCCTCCCGTTTTTATTTACCCGGGTGATCCACGACCCCCACGGGATGGGGATTGCCGTTTGCGGCACGCTGGAGGGTCGGCCGCTCAGTCTCCTGTCGCTCTATGCGCCGCCTACCGGGCTGTCTCAGGCTTTATCTCACGTCGCGTCTTTGTTAGCAACTCTCCCGCCGGGCGCTATTGTTCTGGGGGGGGGGGGGGGGGGGGGGGAGGACTTCAATGCTGTCTCGGCTCCGCAGCTCGACTCCTCCGGTCCGGTTTCGGCGCCCTGCGGGCGAAGCAGTTGGCGAGTTGGGCGGAGGCTCAGGGCTTTTGCGATGCGTGGCGGACCTGGCACCCACGCGCACGGCAATATACTCATACTTCGGCCGCCCACCGCACCCATGCCCGTATTGATGCGATCTTTGTCCCCCCCCGATGACTGTGTAGGCATCCAGGACATCCGCATCCTCCCTAGGGGGATATCTGACCACTCTCCGGTCCTCCTGGGCCTGGGCCCCCTGCCTCGAGGGGCCCGCCACGTGCGGCGCTTCAACGCCTGGTTCCTCCAGGATAGGACGCTCCGCAAGGAGGTGGGGTCCGCACTGACGCATTATTTTGGTGACGACGGGTCGGTCTCTTCGGCGGGCACCCTTTGGGAGGCCTGTAAGGCCACCATCAGGGGGGCTGCCAAAGCACAGGTGGTACGGCATCGCCAGACGCAACTCCAGCGGCTCACTGCCTGTGAGGCTCGTGCGCTACAACTGGAGCAATCTCTCTCTGGGTCCGACGATCCGTCTGGGACCCGGCAGTTGCGACTTCTGCGAGAGGAGATTCGTCAGCGGTCGCTTGATGCGGCTAAGCTCCTCTGGCAATCCTCGCTGGCGAGGGTATATGGGTGGGGCGACAAGAATGGTGCGCTCCTACATCGGCTGGCTACTTACCCCAGGGCATCACGCATCATCCCGGCGGTGGCCGACTCTGATGGCCTGCTCCAATCTTCCTCCGTGGCAATAGCGGAAGCCTTCGCTCAGTATTACTCGCAGTTATATCGGGCCCGGGCGACGGATCTTTCCCTGGCTTCACTGCTGGCCGCTAGTGACCAACGGCTTCCCCGTCTTCGGCCGGGTGACTGGGAGAGTCTGGAGGTGCCCATTTCTCCTGAGGAGATTGGGGATGCGATAGGGCGCACGTCCGCGGGGAAGACCCCGGGACCGGACGGCTTTCCCCAGGAGTTTTACGCCACCTATAAGGAACACCTGGTCCCGCGGTTGGGTGCCCTCTACGCTTAAGCGGTCAAGAAAGGCTCCTTCCCACCGGAAGCCGACATGGCCACGATTGTGGCCCTGCCCAAGTCCACGCCGCCTCCTTGTGATAGGTCGGCCTACCGGCCGATCTCCCTCATTAACACAGATATCAAACTTTACGCGGAGGTCCTGGCCCAGAGGCTCCGGCCCTTTTTGCCAGGCTTGGTGCATCCGGACCAATGCGGCTTCATGCCGGACCGGGGCACTCGCCACTGCCTTCGTCGCCTTCACGTGGCCTTGGCTCACCGCCATCGCATATCTCCATATCTCACTCTCCTGCTTGCCGATTTCGAGAAGGCTTTTGACTCGGTCGTGTGGCCCTACCGATTTGAGGTCCTGACCCACATGGGTTTCGGCCCCAAGTTTGTTGGAATGGTGCGAGTCCTTTACGCGCGCCCCCACGCCAGAGTGTTGGTCAACGGGGCACTGTCGAGACCATTTCGGGTCGGCCGGGGAACGCGGCAGGGGTGCCCGCTGTTGCCCCTCCTCTTTGCTCTTGCAATGGAGCCCCTTGCTGCCCTGATCCGAGCGGATCCTCTCCTTCGGGGCTGGGCCAGACGTTCTGTTGTACCTTAGTGATCCAGCGCGTTCGGGTCCCCGTGCACTCCGTCTCTTGGGCCGCTTTGGCCACGCGTCTGGCCTCTATTTAAACCCGCGGAAATCGGTCCTTGTGCCTCTGCACCCCTCCCGGGAGTGTTTTGACTGGCAGGACACTATTCCCCTCCGTCGGTTGTCCTTCAAATATCTGGCCATCTGGGTCTCCCTTCTCCCGGAACTGAGCTGGGCTCTTAACGTGACCCCCCTGGTCAAGAAGGCCAAGGTAGATCTGGCGCGATGGCAATCGCTCCCGCTCAATCCGCTGGGGAGGGTGGCACTATACAAAATGATGATTCTCCCCCGGTTCCTTTATGTACTACAAAATATTCCCGTGTCCTTCCCAAGGCCTTGGTTTCATGAGCTGGATGGGTTGGCGACCAGATTTCTCTGGGGTGGTGGGAGACCGCGGCTGGCCCTGTCGGCATGTCGCCTGCCCACCTTTGATGGAGGGCTAGGCATGACTAATCTTTACCTCTACTATTTGGCCACCCGCCTCCTGGTCATCCATGATTGGTTGGGGGGGGGGGGGGGGGGGGGGGGGGGGGATGGTCCGATCCGGCCTACAGGGTGGAATTGGAGGACCTGGGTTTCTCCTGCATTCAAGACCACCCGCCTCCTGCCCAGACATCACCAAAGCGGTCTTCCTGGCTTGGCGAGCGGCGCTTCGCCACACCCGTTGGACTGGGAGACTGACTCGTGCCACCCCCCTCTGGCATGGGACATGGATGCGCGACGTTGCGGACCTGGAGGGTTTCAAATCATGGGACCTGCTCGGCATCTCCCAGCTGGGGGATGTCTGGCGGGGGGGACGCATGTGCTCATACTCGGAACTGCAGGCGTGCTTCTCCCTCCACTCATCTCAATTTTATAGGTACCTCCAACTGCGGCACGCCATACGCATCTACACCCCTCTGGACATTAGGCTGCCGGACCACAGCCCCCCGGAGGCTCAGGTCCTGCTGGGTAACCTAGGACGGGGGGGGGGGGGGCATCTCCCGAATCAAATATGCTACTTACCAGTATGCATCTGTTCTTGGCATGTAGGGCTGCTGACATTCATATCTGTGCATAGATCGTCGCCTAGTGTTGGGTCCGGAGGATTGCACATTGTTGTCCTGGAAGAGTCTTCGAAGTATCACGAGATAGGTGGCTCCTCCCCTGGACTACAGTGCGCATGGGCATCCCCTCCATCCTTAGATTGTTTTTCGCCATTGTGGCCATAGATGGAGTGTAATACAGTGAATGATGACCATGCTAACTAGTAATTACTAAATGCTACAGCTGCTACATGCGCCGGGGAGGAGGGTGGGCGATATGAATGTCAGCAGCCCTACATGCCAAGAACAGATGCATACTGGTAAGTAGCATATTCGGTTCGAGGCATGTGGGCTGCTGAATTCATATCTGTTCATAGAATATATAGCAGTCCCTCCATTTAGCGGCGGCTGCCCGTGCCAGCTGCAGCAGTCTGAAAAAGAGTTTTGAGAACAGCCTGTCCTACAGCTGCCTGCTGTCTTGAGTGTACATCTACACAGTAGTGCTTGGTAAATGTATGTATAGTGGACCATGTGGCTGCTCTACATATCTCCTCTAAAGGAATATTTTCCAGAAAAGCCATGGAGGCCCCTAACTTTCGTGTAGAGTGGGCCCTTGGAGGAATTGTTAGTGTGCGCTTAGCTTTTTCATAGCAAATCTGTATACACTTAACTATCCACCTAGCTATTCCTGCTTTGGAAATGGGGTTGCCTTTGTGCTGTGGAGAAAAGGCAACAAACAGTTGTTTTGTTTTCCTGAAAGTCTGTGTTCTGTCAATATAGTACAGGAGAGCTCTTCTGATATCAAGTGTGTGGAGCATTCTCTGCGCTACATTCTCAGGATTAGGATAAAACACGGGCAGTTCTATGGATTGGTTCATATGGAACTGCGAGATTACCTTGGGCATGAAAGTAGGGTTGGTGCGTAGTACTACCCTGTTTGCATGAACTTGTATAAATGGCTCTTGACTGGTTAGTGCCTGAAGTTCACTAACTCGTCTTAGGGAAGTAATGGCAACTAGGAAAGCTACTTTCCATGTTAGAAATTGAATCTCACAGGAGTTTAGAGGTTCAAAAGGTGGTCCCATCAGTCTGGTGAGGACCACATTTAGGTTCCAGACTGGTGAAGGAGGGTGTCGTGGAGGAATCACACGTCTGAGTCCCTCCAAGAAAGCTCTGATGACCGGCACTTTGAACAGAGAGAGGTGCTGCCTATTCTGAAGGTAAGCTGCCAGTGCGGTTAAATGTATACGGATGGAATTGTACGCTAGATTGCATCGGTATAAGTGTAATAGATAACAGATAATGTTTTGCGTTGATGCATCCAGCGGATTGATGTAATTATTTTTACAATAAATGACAAATCTTTTCCACTTAGCCGCGTAGCAGGCTCTGGTAGTGGGTCTCCGTGCCTCCTTGATGATATTCATCGGGTGCCGCTCGTAGGCTTAGACTTTGCTGTTCACCGGCTGGGGCTCCATTCAAGACTTGCTCTATCGCTGTGAAGGACGCCACGCTTTGTTGTGGGGAAAGCTGCTGCTGACAGCCGATACTTCGCTTTCGGGACTGCGAGGACCAGGGTGCTGTGCGCATCACTTACCAGCTGCACCTGGGACCTCTTCCCGACTCCTCCTCCTTTTGTCCTCTCCCTCTTCATTAACAAAGCCCCGCCCATACGCGCTAGCAGGACGCGCGCGGGTCGCAGCCCGGGGCGAAGACTGGACAAAGAGCGGGCCGTTTGAGGCCGTTCGAGTACGGACGAGGAAGGAAGAGCACAACCACCCCATACTTGGGACTTTCTGTAACAACCGGGAGACCGACTGGGTGAAGATGTCAGCAAGAAAAACCAGGAGTAAAACTTAGTCTGCTCCAGGGGCCCCCAAAGGTACTTTGGACACATATTTTGTCAAAGCGGGGTCCCTTCTTATAGACGAAATCATCACATTAGAAAGGCGTATTTCCCAAGAGCTGGAATGGGTTAGAAGATCTTCCCTGGGCCCCCTTCAACATGCTACATCCCCTGACCCCCGCCTAGTTGTTTATCGACGGAAAGGGGGGGGGGGGGGTTAACGCAACACTGCGTAAGACATCTGAGCATTTGGTACTTGGTAATTCCAGCGTTTCATTAACCGAATGTGACTTTTCTGCTCATACTGACCTCAGCTTATTACCCCTCCCACTACCTACTGTATCCATACCAGTCACTAATGTTGAATTTAGTATACCTAATAGAGAGTCAACTACAACCTTCATTGCCCAGTCTGATCAAACACCTGCACACGCTAGGGAAGAAGCTATTCCGAAAATAAAAAGAGGGGTGCAAACCATAGGAGGGCGCAAGGCTAAGATTTCCAAACGTATCCCCATCCGGGAGAATAACCCAGTAGGTATGGCCAAAAAGGTCAAGAGCAGATCCCACAAACAAGGGCTCTCAACCTCCAACATCCAGCCTCAAGATAACTTGAGTCCAAATGTCGAACCGAGAGAGGAGGGCCTTACATTACTGAATATTGGTGCACTCCTGAGGGATCTACTTAACCCCATTGTATGTTGTCTAGTAAAGATAGAAGAAGCTCTAGCGCTCCGGCAGAAGGATACCACCCAAGTAGTTGAGGGTTTAAATAC